>NW_009930574.1:0-11936 GCF_000696875.1 Nestor notabilis
GGGCGACACAGTTTAGTGCGAGGTGTCCCTGGTCATGGCATCGGGGGTTGGAACTAGACGATCTTAAGGTCCTTTCCAACCCAAACCATTCTATGATTCTATGAAAACCACAGCTAAATACAATGAAAAAGAACTGCTGCACTCAAGAAACACAGTATAAGCAGAAAGCAGATCGTTTTGCATGTAAGTGAACATCCAGCCTTAAGAAAAAGAAAACCCAGCAACTTTTTCATGCCCACTTCTAATTGCACATTTAAACTGGTAACAACTCTCTGACGCCTGGCAAACCTCAGTACACACGTAAGCAAAACTGGTTTGGAAAATGTCATTGTTTTTACTAACCCATTTCTGTTCTGCTTTTGTACAATATTGCTCCTTCCAGTACAGGCTGTGAAATGAGAAGTATCTCTGTTCAGTTAAACCATATTCAGATCTGACACATGCAGAGTTGTGGAGATGTAATTACAAAGCTTTCCTCATCAAAAATTAGAAGGGAGTTAAAAAATTTAAAAAATCCCAAAACTACGAACAACTTTAATGACTGGTTGAGCAACATAACTCTGCCTGTACATGAATCTTAAATTTAATTGTAAAATTCCATTTATGAAAAGCAGTCTGTTTTGGATAACAGATTTAACTGCAGCCCCACTTACATATATTTTGTGGCTTAAAAGAACACTGTTAGTTATTGTGTTTTTCTTACTGCAGTGCTAGCCAGTGGCTTCTAAGAGCACTATGCAGGCTTCTAAACACTAAGATCAGTTGCCAGGATCACCATGCAAAAGTGCCAGGCCAAGTTTCTGCTCCTTATACTTTGCAAGACACATGAACTGTGAATGCACAATAAGGTTATTTAGTTTTATAATTAAAAAATACGTGTTTATTATTATTATTATTTATTAAACCAAAATGAAGACTTTCAGCCTCATTCTCCCAAGGCTAGAAGGGCTAGCACACAGCATGGAAAATATGTTCAGCCAGTGTATGACAGCAGAGAGGCAGAAGAAGTAAACAAAGCATCACTTGGCAGCTTCACTGTGGGATGACTCTGAAACAACAGCAGCTGCCTTGAAGTAACTCCACCTCATATACAGGAACATTAATAACTGCAATGTAAGAGGACAGTAGGGAAAAAGGAGAAGCCAGAAATATATGAAAGGAATTTGGAAGAAAGCCTAGAGGAGGTAAAGTACAACTGTAAAGAAAAACTTTCAAAGAAAGATTTTTCTTTATTGCCTTTTTGCTCTACTTCTGAGGTTATATTTGCAGTAATTCTGGTTTATATGACTTTTGATATACAGATTTATGCTTTCCTAAGAGAATGTACCATGAACTGTGGACTATATATGTCATCTGAAATGCAATAATCACCTCATGGCTTTTAATGCTAATTTCCTAATTTTTAAGTATCCTGCATGTTTCTCCTCAGACAGTTAACAATAATTTTCTTAAGCAACAGCAACAGTACATGGCAAGAAGGAACTTCTATTTGATTTCTAGGTATTTAGGTTTGTGTAGAAGATCTGTTCCAGAAAGCTAGCTGACATTTATGTTCCCTTTCACACAGAGATTCCATCACTATAGTAATTTAGAATTATAGCTGAAAATAAATGATTTCTCCCTCATTTGCTTTAGCACTATGCTACTGTCGTGGTTCAAGCCCAGCCGGCAACTTGGAACCACGCAGCCGCTCGCTCACTCCCCCCCTTTTCCTTCCTCCCCCCGCTCCCGGAGGGATGGGGAGGAGAATCGAAGGAATGTAACTCCCACGAGTTGAGATAACAGCTCTCCAGTAACTAAGGTATAATACAAACCACTACTGCTACCAGTAATAATGATAAGAGGAATAACAAGGGAAAAGGACACAACCGCTCACCACCCGCCGACCGATACCCAGCCCGACCCGAGCAGCGATCTGGCCTTCCGGGTAACTCCCCCCAGTTTCTATACTGGGCATGACGTGCTGTGGTATGGAATACCCCTTTGGCCAGTTTGGGTCAGGTGTCCTGCCTCTGCTTCCTCCTGGCTTCCCCTCCTCTCTGGCAAAGCATGAGACTGAGAAAGTCCTTGGTCAGAGTAAACATTACTGAGCAACAACTAAAAACATCGGTGTTATCAGCGTTGTTCCCAGACTGAAAGTCAAAAACACAGCACTGCACCAGCTACTAAGAAGGAGACAAAATGACTGCTGTAGCTGAACCCAGGACAGCTACTTTCAGGAGCTTAACATAACTGCAGCAATAAACAGCAAACAGTATGCAAGAATTCAGGCAAAATAATCCCAAAATAACAAAGATAAGCAACCCAACACTAACACTATCTATCATTTTTTCAACAGTATTCAAGGCAGTACTGGATAAATGGTGTTCTTCTAGAGACTTCACCTGTTGTGTCTATATTCAATGAAATATTTTGCTTCTTTCGGATCTTTGCAAAATCATGGAAGAGGTCACAGGATGTTATGGCTCAGTTGTCAATAATATATTGCAAACAGCCATCACTGATGCAACCCTGAGATATTAAAGAAAACCTAGACTGCCTGTCTTTAGTGAAAACCATTCAACCCCAATGTAGAAAGACTGAAGCGATGGGAGTAGAAAGGGGAATATACAACACTTGGAAGCCTTCAATGGAGAAAGAGCAAGTGCTACAAATCTTCAGCTGTGACTGCCTCCTCACCAAACTTAAGTAGCCAGAAATCATCAGAGTTACAGTACTCACAAGAAAATCTTAGCATTAGCATCTCACTAAAAAAACTGGCATGCTGTCCTTAAAAAATTACATAAAATCAGGAACTGATACTACTAGCATAAGCACTCAGTTATTCTCTGTTCCCTCCCTCAGCTACACATCCTACATCTTACACTCCTTTCTTAATATTCCTGCCCTTGCCTCCAGCACCCAAGTACCACTAACCGCACCCCTTACCCTACCACTCACCATCTACTGATCTGAAGGGTCATGAAAAAATTTAACTTCCCTCACTTCCAACTCACAGTTAATAAAGGTGCATGCCCAGCTGTGTATGTGTCACCTCTAAAATAGATTACTGTAATTCACATGATGTGAAGCTGATGACAATGACTCCAAGAGGTACAGGGTGCAGCTGCTTTCCTCATAGTGTAGGTCACACTGACACCTCAAGCTCTTTTGCCCAAGTATTTTCAGATTCCAGTTCAAGTCCTAGATTGTAATCTCCAAAGATCAAATTTGTGGTACATTAAAAATGAAATTATTTGTGAATATTGGAATTTTACACACCTGTTGAAGAAGACAGATCACAAAGCTCTGCGTGAATTTTTATAGTTACAAACAAAACATTCCAGTGTTTTGTTTCCAAACAGCATAGTCTTCCAGAGGCTTTAAAGGAATACTACAAAACTATTCTTTTTGAAGGTACTCCTCCACAGCAGCAGAAAGTACAGTTATTTTCCTCCCTACCCTATTTTCAGCCCAAGACTAGAAGACTAAAGAAAGAAAGAAAAACTAGAGAAAATCTGTAAGAGTTTTATCCTAAAAAGGCATGAGTCAGAAGCTGAATGAGATATCATTACTATTAATTCTACTTAGAAAGCACCAAGATACTTATGGCTATGGGAGCCAATATACATCACAAAGAAACAGAAAGGGGTGGGTAATAAACTGCAGAAACATTTTTAGTCAGTAAAAACTGCCTTGGAATCTAATTTCCATTCCTCTTCTTTAAATGATCCCATTCAGATTAAAGTAGAACTGTAACAATGTGACTGTAGTGAACTCCACACCTTGAAGAATCAGATATCCAATATCTGACTTAGGAGGCAACAAGACCACCTACTAAGTTACTCAAACTATGTAAACAGAGTTCTTCTCCACAACAGGGATAATGCTGAACTCTCTCAGCTGAGTGTTTTGTGCTAATTTCACTTGCCTAATTAGCTTCATCTGCACTGGCTCAGAGACATGAAATCAGTCAAAGAAAAGTAACTTATTGCTGCTGGTCAGCACATGCTAGGTTTTGTATTTAGAAATTAATATGATAATTTATTTTCCAGATGCTTCTTCTCAGTTCCAGCTGCTCCACCTGCCCACAGTATTTTTAGGAACCAAACTGCAATATAAGTCTCCTGTTAAATGGAAAAAAACAAACCAAAACAAAAAACCAACTTTACTCAAAAGCGTCCTTCCTTTATTCCTATGGGGAAAAAAAAAAAAAGCATTAAATACTTCGGAAATCACTTTAAGTGTTCAAGTCCACAAGTAGTCCTTTCCATCAGAGACACACATCTTACCTTTCAAGGCTGCTTGTTCAGCTTGTGTATACATTCCTAGAAAGAAATACGTGCAGGCAAGGTTCACCCAAACATCTGGATTGCACGCTGGTTGTTTGGTTAAGGCCTCATATTCCTGTAACAGAAGAAAGGGTTGATTTTTAAAAAATGCATAATACCACAAACTTGTGTTAA
This sequence comes from Nestor notabilis, assembly GCF_000696875.1. Taxonomy (NCBI): domain Eukaryota; kingdom Metazoa; phylum Chordata; class Aves; order Psittaciformes; family Psittacidae; genus Nestor; species Nestor notabilis. The sequence goes on from NW_009930574.1 coordinate 4,446, forward strand.
GTATCATCTTTCTTCCACCATTATACAATGAATCATTAAATTCTTAAGATCAAACAACTTATTCTCAAGTTCATTGCAGTTCTAACAATGAAACTATTACATTTTAACCTAAGATATGTCCCTAGCTCTTTTTTGTTTACAGCAACAGGAGCAAAAAAAAAAAAAAAAAGGAACAAGCAGCACTACAAATCCTCACTGTATGAGCATGAATTCTGCCAATATTGAAGCTATAAATATATAAAAATACAATAGAAACAACTGTATATAAGCATATTCTTAAGATTCATGTATTCAATTTATAAAGGCATCAAAATAACCAACTTTTTGGCAGTGTTTTCTGATGCTTTCCTAAGTTCTCCTCCAGTCAAAGCCTGGGAGCTATAAATGCCAGGGGAATCTCTTTGTGAATACTTACAGAAGCAAGTGTTAAAACATGCTTTTATAAAGCTGTAGGTAGTGTCTTAGCATAGAGCAAAACAGTGGTCTCCAAAGTGGGCTGTACACAACACACCCCAGCAGTTGTGCAAGACAACACCATTGTGTGCAGGAAGAATTTTTTTTGGGAACATTAATAACTAAAATAAATATTTTAAAAATAGTGTTTATTTAATCTTTATTTCATATTTTTACATGTCTATTTGGTGTATGTTTTATAATTACATGTTAGTATAGTACTATATATTTATACATACAGGTATGTATATTGGGTGGGTATGTTCAAAACTTTTTTACTGATGGGGTGCATGATCAAAACTGTTTGGAAACCACTGCATTAAAGTACAAACCTACAAGTTGGTACTGGGCAAATTCAAAATTTCCTAATAGATAAAGATACAATTAAATATCACTAAACTGTGTAACTTCACCATTTTCCATTTTAAGATTTATAGCCAACAGCAACAGAAAACCAGCAGATACCATATTCTGATATTTTACACATCCACATTCATTATATATCCCTTAATACTGCCACACAGACTGCTTAATTTCTTGTTCTTTGTGGAACATAAGCACTTGACAGATCAATCTTTCAACCTGCATTCTTTTTTAATTAAAAAATAAAACAACTTTGTAGCCACAGAACAGTGACATTCCTGAAGATTTTTTTCCCCATGTCAGGTTTCTGTTTAATTACTAGGAAGGACCACCCCAGTGAAAGTGCCTCCTGCTGGTGCTCCTGTTCTCCATCCAGCCATGTCCAACCAGCAATATCAGGAAAAGCAAGCAGGGTCATGCTAAGTTCTCACCAGACCTTTGGAGAGAATGCTATCTACATACTCCCAATCACCATCAGCCTCTCATCCCTCTCAGCAACACAACCACCTTGATGACCCTGTGCTCTTTCTCCAAGCATATGAATTGGAATTTCCCTCTGCCTAGGGAGAATTCACCAGGTTGTGCCACTATGGGTGGAAAACTTCTTACCTCTTGGGGAAAAGTGCAGATGTAACAATAGCAACAGATAAAATAAGCCATGCCCAAAGATCAGTGAATCCCAAGAAAAGAAACATGCTGACAACAATAAAGTTTATAGATTGCAAGAATAAAGACTTTATTTTTTTCTCTGTTATCAAGTAAAAGTAAACTGCACTCCCAAACAGAGCAGATATAAGTAAGGTATGCTCTTAAAAGCCAGCTGAGTCTTGCTAGTACTTCAGGGACTAACTGTCCTTCAAGATAAAAATAAATAACAAAAAACAACAAACCAAACCAAAATATTTACATAGAGGCCAACCCTTCCTACCGAGGCCAGCTCAATCTTGATGTAGGTCTGTCACAGAGCTCTAAGAGACAGGCCACTGCTGTTTACCAGGACCATCTGGAATCTTTCAAAATCCATCCAGATTAAATGCACCCAAAGGTCTCTTTCGACTAAAGCTTCAGGCAGATCAATTAGACAAGACAAAGTGCATAAACACAAGTCATGTTCTGGCTTGGTCATTCAAAGCAAGCAATAAATAAAGAGTGCTCTAGAAGTACCAAAGTGAATCTACGGAAATACAGTAAATAAAAATGACTATTAGTGCTCCTTACCCTGTAGTTCTGGGCCATGAGCCCAGACTATGTGCTGTTGCCCCTTTCCTCACTGAAAGACATTCAACATCTGTCTCTCAAGGACTACTTCACAAGTACTTTCACCCTTCTCTCCAAAAACTCAACAAACTCAAACAAAAATACTCCAAAGCTTTCCAAGCAGTCAACCTGCAGCATACTTTTGACAACCAGGAGCATAACAACTTCTTGCTATTTCAGCCTCCTGCAGCTTTCATGCCTTTAAAAAGCCACATCCACTTTTCCTCAAAAGCAGGCTGCCAGATTGATTGCCTACAACTGCAGACACCTACTGACAATGCTGTGGCCAGCAGGGTTCTGCTCTGTGCCATTATTACTTGTCTGACCATAAACACATATCCTGAGGAGCCAATAACAGGCTAACCTATAGAGCTGCCCCACACCTGCTCAAAGGAGGTGTGGAGGTACTCATCATAACCTGGCTATGACAGAGAAGCCTAGAAAACTTTCCCAAGTCAAAAATTCATCTTTTACTTTCTAGCTTCAGCTGTCAGGAACTTGAGTGTACCTGTATTCTCACACTTCTTGCAGAAGTACTCAAACAAGACCAGATTCTATTCATGGATGAACCATTACTCTAGTACATCCCTGTTCCTTTCCTGATTTACTATTTGACTGAAATCATCCTGAGGGTAGGCAGGAGGTCCCATCCAGTGAAGAGCGGAATGGCTCCCAAGTCTCCTCTAGGAGGGAGGCAGCAGATAGAATGACAGAATGGTTTGGGTTCGAAGGGACCTTAAAGATCATCTGGTTCCAAACCCCCTGCCACAGGCAGGAAAACCTTCCACTAGACAAGGTTGCTTCAAGCCACATCCAACCTGGCCTTGAATGCTGCCAAGGATGGGGTAGCCACAGCTTTTCTGGCCAAGCTGTGCCAGTGTCTCACCACCCTCATAGTGAAGAATTTTTTTCCTAATGTCTAATCTAAATCTCCCCTCTGTCAGGTTAAAGCCATTTCCCCTTGTCCTGTTACTATATGCCCTTGTAAAAAGTCCTCTCTAGATTTCTTGGAGGAGTTTAGGCACTAAAAGCTGCTCTAAGGTCTCCCTGGAGCCTTCTCTTTTCCAAGCTGAACAAGCCCAACTTTCTTAGCCTGTCTTCACAGGAGAGGTGCTCCATTCCTCTGAGCATCTCTGTGGCCTTCCTCTGGACTTGCTCGAGCAGCTCCACATCCCTCTTGTCTTGGAGGCCCCACAGCTGAACACACTAGTGCAGGTGGGAGTCTTACAAGAGCCAAGTAAAAGAGAAGAATCCCCTCCCCCAACCTGCTGACCATGCTCCTTTTGATGCAGCTCAGGATATACTTGGCTTTCTGGGCTGCAAGCACACACTGTCAGAGAGGCTGTCAAAATCACTGACTATAGATTGTGAGATTTTAACCAAAATAATGCATTGAACGTTCTGGCCCAGGGATCATGCTTTGCTCTCACATGTGCAGCTGATGGGCCAAAACGGCATTACCATGTCTGGCAGCTGTACTGTGCCAGCATCCTGCATGCCCAAACCCAGGCAGGGGGTGCACAGTGCAAATATGAAACCTGTTCTTGAACCTAGCCTAGCAGTGGACCTGCCCTTGCCAATTCCTCTCTTAAGTTGTTAATATCTCAAGCATATTATAACCCTCCCTTTCCTAGGCCCCAGCTCCTACAACTTAGAAGATCAGACATCTCAGAAACAGAATCATCAGACTGATTCTGGTCCTTGGGTGACATTGAGAAATTTTTCAGGAAAGGTTTAAGATTAGTGCTATGAACAAGTCACGGCAGAAAGACAGGTGGGTTTTTCCCTATTAGGGTAGTAGATGCGGAAGACTCCAGAAAAGTAATTAGATGCTGTCATTACTAGGGGAGTTCTGGTTGCCATACAATGCCAGGAAGACACTAGCCACTCAGTGTTAGTAAAACTCAATTTGTCAGTGAAGGAAGCTAGAAAGTCCCCAGGGAGGGACCACCACTACGACACTGGAAGAGTTGAGCCTAGTGCAGTACCATTTGTAAAGTGGTGTACAGCAGTAGGGATGATCTCACCTGGCCGGTGTGAGTGGCATATCCTTTGAGAAAGGCATCTACTTACTAAGAAGGGGAAAGTGCGACCCTAGTGAATCTGAGGTTAGTGCTCTGCCTAGAGAATACCTTACTGATGGTGTGCCTATGATAAGAGAATGTGAAATCTCTCATGTGAATGTGACACATATTTTGCTGTCATTCTCTCTGAATATATTCTTGGAGCTGGAGGTCTGTGTTTTTCTTTTTGTTCCTGTTTCTCTGAGCAGTGGACAATGGCCACCTGACCCCAAATCCCAACCTTCTCCAAAAGTTGCTATGCAACCAGCACGTCTGGCTCACCATAGAATCACAGAATCATAGAATAGTTAGGGTTGGAAAGGACCTTAAGATCATCTAGTTCCAACCCCCCTGCCATGAGCAGGGACACATCACAATAAACCATGTCGCCCAAGACTCCGTCCAACCTGGCCTTGAAAACTGCCAGGGATGGAGCATTCACAACTTCCTTGGGCAACCCATTTCAGTGCCTCAGCACCCTCACTGTAAAGAACTTCTTCCTTATACCTAACCTAAACTTCCCCTCTCTAAGTTTGAACCCATTCCCTCTTGTCCTATCATTATAGCCCCTATATGCCACTATGAAAGGATCATTATAAATAAAAGTATTACTGAGCAGCATAATTTCTGAAGACACTCACTAGGTATACGGACTGCAAACCACAAACTGGGAATACAGTGACACAGACTATGCACTGTCACTTGCAGGCAATTCAGAGTGTGAATCATTTAGATTGTGTGGGATATCACTCTGGAGAATTCTGCAGAATATTCTACCCATAGTATTTTATTTACAGTGCTCTTGGAACTCCCCAAAGAGTGCTCCAAGATCTAGAGGATATAGATAATAAAGGAATTTGTCCTTGAGAATACAGCAGCAATGCCTCCGTAACATAGCACAGAAAATAAAGCATTACACTTCAATCTTGAAGCAGAACTGAAAGGCAATTCAGCCTCCACAGTCAGCACTCTTTTCCTTGATTACTACAGGCTTGGGAATTACAACTACGATGTTCTTATCTCAAAAGAAACTAGGTTGAGATGCACAGGCTCAATTCCCAAAAGCCACCACAAAATGATAAAGTTATCAGGACTCACCACTGAGTCAAAGATCAGTCTTAAATATGAAAAGATAAAACCTGTGATTTCTCACTTACAACATACACACAAACAAACCGACCATGAACCATGCATACAAACCTCTTAATGTCCCTACTTGGGCAGAAAACCGGTAAAAAGGCCTACGCTGCAGTTTTAAAAAGTCTGAATCAACAGCATCACCTAGTGGTGAATCAAACACAACAGAAAAAACGTTTTTTAGATCTATATTAAAAAAACCCCACCAAAACTCTTACTCTTTCGTTGAATGAAACATTTAAAATCTACTCTGGCTATAAAAGCGCCCACTGGGTATTCCAAATAGCAGAACTGATTTCAAAGTAATTGCAAGCTATTCTGCATTTGTATACAAACATTTTTCTGGTTTTTAAACTTTTGCTGCACATTAACACCTAACATCTATATATAAATTAACTACATCAATTGATTATTACAGTCATAATCTTTAAATTCCACAACTCTAAAAATGAATATTAAGTTAAACTATGTCCTGTACTACTATTCTGCACTCTGTACTGTCAATTTGATTCACTGAGCATTTTGAACATCTCCAATGGATGTATCCTCTTCAGTTTTTTTAAGGGTGAAAGTGCCTTGTGAATTTACTTGGAAACTTTAGAAATTCTATTTCTGCTTTACATCTGCATCTTGTGCATGTGACCATGTATTACTATAGTTAAACACCTAATTTTACCTAAGAGAGAAACTATCACCATTGTTCTAGAATGTATTACCTGTGGTTATTTTTGCTTGTTAATACTTAAACTTATCATCTGTTTTTAATACTTTTTAATAGGGAAAGCAAGAATCTGCAAAAACAATTACACTTCACAGTTCTGCCTCACAGTGAATCGCAATGGAGATCTCCTTAGCTGATACTGACTGAAACCAGTAAGCCTTAAATGGTGCATTACAGCATTGTATGAACCCACCAATTCACACCGGTAGGAATATAGCAATGAGACAATACTCAGGGAAAGACTGAGTTGTTTCTCAAACCTTCACTAGCTTATATGCAGCCTTGTGGATATCACCACACCACTCCACGACAATCCCTGTTCTGCTGTGTACAGATTCCAGCTCCTGGAGGTACAGAGCCAAGCAGACACAAAAATTTGCTAAGACTTCTACAGAGAAATATGCTAGCACAACTAAGAAGATAGAGGGATCTCAGGGACACTGGCAATAAATTGACTGGCAACAAACTGAGTTTCATTGTAGACATAAATGGACACAAGAGAAAGAATTGCATATGGACTCACATACTGAAAGTGACACAACAGCATTCTATGGTGCAAATATTAAAAATGTATTTCTATTTGAATAATTAACATGTCTTATTGTGGAGAATAAGGAGGTCTCATTGCATTGAATTACCCAATATACGAAAACATAAAGAAAAAAATAAAGAACATTAAATGGGTAGGGGCATCAACCTCTAGAGAAAGAATATACAATGAGACAAAGACATAACTAAAGCTGAAATCCAAAACTGTGGAAAGTAGCTGCAAAAAGGGAATGGAAGATGTAGGACATGATCTCTGACATTTAAGTTAGGCTACTAAGCCTCGTATTAAATCAGACAGTAGATAACATTAAATAAGGTTTATTTTCATGGGCAGAGCATCTACCTTATTACCATACATTTGTACCTTAACTAGCTGGCAGAACTGTTCCCTATTACAGAACATCTCTCTCCTTTTGTTATCACTTTATCCCATCCCGATTTCCAACCTCAGGGAGCCGTATTTCCCCACCTTACCTCCAGTGCTCTCTTGTAGTCACCCAAATGAAAGGCACAGTATCCCATCCAAAGGTCAGTATCCTCCTCCTGCTCACCCACTTGCCGTTTAAACTTTGTGAAGAAGAAATAATGTAAGAGTTTTGTCAGCTGCTGCACAGTTTATAAAGCCCCACAGATAATCAAACTAATACTAGGCCATCTTATCTCATGCTCGGCTTGACAGCTACGGATGCTACAGGGGTGGAGCTACTCATACATTTCTAAGGGAAGCAGCCAGCAGCCCTCGCATGCCAAACCTAGTCCTGCGAACCGAGGGTAAAGCTGCTGCAACAGGGCCTAACGGGTGCGGAAGAAGCGAAGGAGAGATAAGGCCGGGGAAGGGGTCGCCTTGCCCCGCGGCCGTGTCGGGCACAGGCCTGGCAATAACTTTACCGCTCTCCCGAGGGGAGCGAGAGAGCCGGAGGGCGGCGGCGCCCCCGGGCCGTGGTCTCC
>NW_009930575.1:0-1290 GCF_000696875.1 Nestor notabilis
AGTGGGAGGGGGAGATTCTCTGGTGCTCGTTGCCTTCTCTGTCTGCGTAAAACTCTCAGAAGTAACAAGGCAAGCCTGAGGGAGCCAGCTGCACAAAAGGTGTGAGGAGAGTCTGGGTAAAATCCTGTTCTGGGGCCATTTGGATGCAGGCTGGAGCCAAGCATATTTCCAGCTCTATGCAAAGCAGACAGTTGCTAGGGCAGCAGACTGCCTGGGCAGATGAACTCGCCCTGGTGCGCAGGCAGAGCCTGGGAGCTGGGGCTGCACCATTGTTCTGTCCCACTAAGGATGCAGCGGGGTGGGCGCCTGGGTGGCAGGAGGCCCTCCCAAGCCTCTCAACATTTCAGCCCTGAGGGAGCAAAATTTTTTGCTTCCACATTCGAAAGAGCTGGCACCAGCAACGGGTATCTTGTCCTTAGTTTCATGTACGGTAGCCTTCACACGTTTAAACATGAATTAATAGTTGATAATGCTGTTCGTTGTCTGTGTTTGAAAGCTAGCCTTTGAAGTAAAAGGATCCCTTTTTAATGCGTTACATAATCGTCAGAAAAAATCTCTTTGAGTGTCTGCATTTTGCCATGAAATACCAACTCAAACTACTGCTGTAGATTTTTTTACTGAAGTCCTCATTAATCAAGAAATCTGTGTACAGTGACAAGTCAATCCAGTTCTGATCTAAATTTTGTTGTTTGATTGCGTAGGAGGCTATGGGAGAATATAAGACTTGGACCAGAGGAAGAGGCTAAGACTAGACATGTCCTGTACTCAAAACCGCCTTATCCCTAGCTTTCTGAACTTCGTCCTGCCTTTGTGACATAGCAACCCCCAGGTCACTGCGAGAAAGAAGAATGCGTAACGACCAGAAGAGAAACAAACGAGGGAGAATGCTTTGTTCACAGGAACTGAGTAGTAGGTCTACTTTTAATTAGTTGTGGTTTGAAATAAACAAGAAGGATCCATGCTGTGAAGCGACTGCTGCCAAAGGGTGGTGGTACAGGTCTCTCAGTTCACTTAACACAAACTTGCTGGTAGACCACCTCTAGGGAAACCAGAGCAATTACACCTATTAGTATTGCTCAGACAGGTGGGTATACTTATACTCCTGTGCTTTCCTCTAACCTACATTTTACTTTTCTCTCCCTGCTCTGTTAAACAGCAATTATTTCCATCTGGCCATACGTATCTATAACAACCTCATCAGTTTCGGAGGACATAAAAAGCCAGATTTCTCTCTATTCAAAACTCACAGTATCTTGAAAATCTAGGGTGAGACATTCCCCCTCCTCCCCC
>NW_009930575.1:1321-45538 GCF_000696875.1 Nestor notabilis
CACCCCAAGCCTAAAATGAGCACATTTGTAAATATGGTCCCACTGCAACATTTTACCAGCAATTTCTTTGGGCAAGTTAGGCCAGTATTGAGATCTAGAATTTGATTTCTGTTAATCTTAGAGGTATTAGTTCCAATAGACTGGAAGCATCCTGATGCACCTCTTAGTGCACTGTCTTATCTCCAGCAGTATTTTTTGCCATGGAGGAAAGTGGAACCATTAGCCAAAAAGTACCATTTTCTGTTTACCCTCTTTGCTTGAATTATGTTTCATTAGTATTCATAATAAGTATCACCTAATAAGCTAGAGTCCACCAAGAAAACAAGAAAATTAAGTACTAATTGATGAGGCACAAAGAATTTTATGTAGAAAAAGGGCAAGATGATAACTATTAAGCAAGTTAGTTCATACTTAGTCTTCTGTTATCTTTCCTGTTTTATACTTTGTAAAGCTTTTGAGTGAAAGTGTCCGGTCTAATTAAACTGTCCTAGAAAAAGGAGTCAGGGATTATAAGAAAGAAATCTCATGAGTTAATGTTTTTGGACTCATGCTTATTCAGGAAAAAGAATTAAACTGGGCACTTCATTCTCATCTTGCTTTTGAAAACAGGTCTGGCAAGGAGCTGTCTGTCTTTAGGTACCAAAAAATGCAACTACACCACCACAAAATGTTTTAATATCATGCAGTCAATGGCAATGAAATTGTACTCCATGAGGGCAAAAAATAAATTAACCTCTTGCACATATACCAGCAACTTCTCTCTGGAATGGAAACTATATCCAAATGTCTTAGGAGAGAATTTAGCTTTAGGAAACTATTCAAGTTTATTGAAGCAAAAATATTTCTTTTGTCTAAAGACAATGGTTCTTTACTGACTTGTGGAAAGCCCATGCTTAAAGATAAGAATTTGACTATGCTTATCAACTTTTTTCTTTAGCATCTGGTTTGTAAGAGAACTGAAATTTCAACCTGGGTGGTTGACTTTTGTTTGTTATTTGTTCCCCACCTCCTGAGTATAAATACTGATTGTTACTTTGAGTGGCCATTGTAAGCTTAGAAGTTGTCCGATATGAATATGAGGTTGAAATGATCTACAATACTACGGCATTTAGCTGGGACAATATTACCATCTAATGGGAATGACAAAGCTAGATGGAATTTGGGATTTTTTGGGTACAGATTGGTCAGTGAAAACAAAAGAAAGAGCAGAGACAGTAATGTTAATGTTTTTTTTTCTCTCTCTCTCTCCATACCACACACCTCACCCCACCCCCAACAGAGAAAACTGCACTTCTAAACAAAAGTCTTGTGGTTTCTCTATGGAAAACATTAAGATCAACTTAGGAGAATCAAGGCTTACTAGATGAGAAAAGGCCTGAATTATCTGTACTATAGTGTACAGTAATGGCATCAGTGAAATCAGCAGCCTAAAGATCAGCACATTCATCATCTCTCTGATAAACAGCCAGGAACTGCTTTTAAAATGGTATGTAACCTACAAATCATGTAAGTAAAGACACAGTTCAGCTCTTAATTAGTAAGCCACTGGGTATTTGTGAACTACCTTAGCTTGGTATAAGCTTGTAGCTGAAAGGTCAGTATGCTTTCACAGTAAACAACTGCCATTCGACTCAAAGCAAAAGATGGTGTGAGAAACTCTTAAGTCTTCTAAACAGTAGTTTGGTAAACTGCTGAAAAGCCTGATACAAATTCTTAGGGCAGGCACGCAAGGCCAAGTTTGCTTGAACAATTATTACAGGGGGCAACACTCAAGCATTCAAAAAAAGGCAGCTTGGCTTTTACAGCCCAGGAAGAGATGGTGACTGCACACCACACTGGCTGCCACAGAAACGGATTTGACTTATATGTGCAGGATATTTCACCCCTTCCCTGGCAGACAGCAACTGACAAGTTCTCATGTGGTGCTCATACAGTCATCCTAGGAGAAAGTGAACATAGATTAATGTCAGCATTAGGGATTGCTTTTAAGGATATAGTAGAGGAACAGGCAGCCTCAGCCCTCATAAAGGGATGTAGTACACACATCAGAAGGCCCTTATAAATGAGCTTTGAGTATTATCGGCTTGTAGACTTGAAATATATGATTAAACCTCAGTCAAACAACAAAATGTAACACTGTTTCAACCCCTTCTCGATAAAAATGATTTGCCATTTGTTTAAGAATAGGATGACCCAGTATCTGAAACTGAGGACAGCTTTTCTTACCTTCCCTTCCTGAATGTCATGAGGGGATGGCTAATTTTAGACAAACTAGTTTATTTTTTCTAACTAGGAAAATAATGGCTGAGCAAAAAGTATCATTCTCAGAAATAAATAAGTGATAAAATTACAATTTAAGATACTATTTTTTATTCATCTGTAAAATTGTGTTGCCCCAACATTGCTTGGAGTTCTTCATAATAAAATGTACCTCAAAAAGCTTTGTAGAAAGTTTAAATTAACTTTCTATAAACAAAGCTTTGAAATGCCTCATTGGTGGAGTGACTTGCCCAGTTCCTGCTGTTGCTGACTGTAATATTTATGTCCCCAGGCAGAACACGTGGCCTGCTTAGAAGTATATGCCCAGGGTATGCTGCCCTGGAAGCGTAAGAGATAACATCCAAAGTGTGTTTATCCAAAACACATAAAACTTGCGTGGAATACCTGTATTCTGATGTTTAGATAATAATAATACTGTACCTCTGTTATTACAAACCGGTATAACACTTCTTTCCTCTCTGTCAGTGGGACAACCTATGAGCTTATGCTCATATGAGAAATTTCTAAACCTATGCTATGTAAAGTATTTCCAAGATATCCTGGATCATCAAGTTAGTAAGAGGGTAGTGTCCTAGGGAAAAAAAAGAAAACTACATTCCAATTAGAACAGAAGTAGGCTTGTTGGTTAGAAGAAAGGTTTGCAGATTTATAGACAACATAGATGTAACATAGTAAAAAAAAAATCTCTGGGAAACTGAAACCCTGCTCAGTTATCTCCCATACAGTTAGGCACAAAGCCCTCATACCTGGAAGATAAAAATACTGGGAAGTTTTGAAGCCAGCATGTTTTTAAAAGCATGAATACAGGTTTTTAAAACTCCATAAAGAAAAAGGCTGGGATTGTCACAGCAGTGGATCTGTAAGTATTACTTACTGTTTTCGAAGATTTTTTTCGACTGGAGTGGAACCTGGGTGACACATAGCTCAGAGATGACCACTGGAAAAAATAACAAAAATTGCCACTGCCAAGGTACTGCTTTCCTGTATGTGGGCCTTGGCAGAAATTGTGCAAATTCATGACCAGTAGTGAACTTCTGTTTTCAACACCTTCCTGCTTCCCCACATCTGAGGATCACACCAGCCTTGTGGACAAAGGCCAGAAACTGGCAACCTGGCTGCAAAGGTTTCTCACTAACAAAGATCAGGATCTACTTCATCTGTGACAAAGATAAGCAGTCACTGAAAGAGGTCCTTTGGAGAGGACCACAACCCATACATCCACATGTAAAGAATTGGAGACAGAGCTTGTGGGAGATGCGATGTGCAATCTCCCATATGCCAGTTTGAGGAGAAAAATAAGGAAAGGAAAGGTCACATTATACTTACATAGGAGCTCATATGCTAACTGCAACTGCAAATTTTGCTCCTGTTCTCATAAAAAACATATCACAGCTTAGACATTAAAAGACCACAAGAGGACACTATGGTGCCACTTATCTTCAAAATTAATTTACCTCAGAATTCTGCCTCACTTCTAAAATTACTCAAAACTGTATTTGATATGTGGAATAGCCATTTCTACAAAGATACCTTAGTTTCATCTTTAGAAGCTGACAAGTTACTAAGTCTTCGACATTTTTCCCCCCACTCAATCAGATTCTGTAAATTCAAGTAAGAACTAGATCAAAGTTTTCTCCACTAAACTTGTTAAACATTACAGTTTAGTCTTAATTTCCAATTAATATGCTGAAAAAATGCTACTCTGGTTTGTTGTGGCCTATTTTTAAGAAAGGGCTCAAAGAAGAAACTGAGCACGGGCCTAGACAAGGTTATTCAGATGTTGAGTTTAACTACAGGAGGACACTCAGGAAAATTAATCCAAATGGACTCTTCAGAGTTGTGTTAAACTTTTTTCCAAATGTTTATAATCTAGACTGAAGGGACTTTCTTTTGATTTGTCTGACAAAACATGTGTTAGCTTCAGTTTTAATCTTAGCTATTTTAATGTTTGTTTCTTGGCAACAACCCTCAGGGGAGTTTGAGTTCTTGCTTCCTGGGCTCTGCACTTTTCTTACGTTGCAGAACTGGCAAAAGAAATACTTTATGAAAATAGTGAAACCAGGTGCTGAGAAAGGGCTTCAGAGAAAATACCTATTCTGTAGGGGAAAGAATCATCCTTGTGAAGTTTACAAAACAATTTGGGGAGAAGCAACAGAAACAGCAAAACTAAGTGCCCACTGGTTTGAGTTCTGATCGTTAAGGTTAGAGCCTTGATTAGAAGCAGCAGCGTTCTTGTGATGTAAGCTAAATGCTCAACTTTGTTTATTTAGCTTTCTCCCCGCATTTGTTGCCTCACAACAGAAGCAGCTGAACCAAGTCTAATATCTTTCTGAGGTCACAGTTTTAGGAAAGGAGGGTTGGTTGTGGCTTAGCAAGAAAAAAAAACAAAACACCAAAACAAAAAAACCACCTTGGCTTGCAATAATTTCTCAAACAGTACAGACATTGGGGAAAGAATTGCCACCTTTGCAATTTGAGTGCCAGGAAATTAAACAGGCTATGAACAACTCATCTGGTAAATACTGGACCAAGTGACTAGGTTCTAACTCAATCACCAAAGATCCTGGGCATCTGTGAAATACAGAAATGGGATAAAAGTGCTTCCCAGTGCCGTAGATTTTGGATTTCCTCTGTCAGGAATTATATAATGAACTTCTAAATAAATATGAAAACTTGTAAAAGCTTTTCAATTTCTCTGGTTTCAAAAGATTACAAAAGGAAAATTGCAGAAGCACCAAGCACCCACCAGCATCTCAAGTTGTACTGTGTAGATGTAAGGTTTGTAGGTAGAATATCAAGACAAAAATCAAGACCATATTTAAAAAAAAAAAATAGCTCTTGAAACACTGAATCAAGCCTTCAAAAACACTCCAAGAAGGCTTGGAAGCATCACAGTCTGTCCTGAAAACAGTTCAGCAGAACTACTGACATACTGCTCTGGGTCTGTGGATTAAATACAGCAAATCTTAAGAGCAAATGAAAGCCACTGTTGGTGGGAAGAATCATCTGGTTAATTAATATTTTTATAATTCAGACATGTTACATTTTCAGAATATGAAGCAATTTAATCATTTCCGTATGTATCAATCCAGAGAAGAGCAAACAGAGGAGGTGCTGCTTCCAGTAGGAAGTGGAAGAAATCCAAGTTGCTGCAGCCTCACTCGGCTTTCCCCCTCCCCTCAACCAGCACTGAACATGGTTAACCCGATCACTGACATGATCAGCAGGAAACCCATCCCTTCAGGGAGGAGAACAGTTAGGTTTTGGCTAGATCTGCATCCTCAGCCTCCTTACCATATATTTACACAAGCACCAGTGCTGTCACAGCAAAGGGTAGGACTGCCTCAGCTGAAGTTGACACTGCTATGAACTGCTTTGGCACTGCACCATACTCCAGAAGGTGATGAAGATGCACTGATAACCTGGCTTTTCAGTGTTGATTCTGTGGTGCAGATGTCCACTGAACCTAATGTTCAAGATCAAACAGGAGTTAATAAACTTATATAAGTGGTTAAGTTTAGTACATGGTGTTTACTGACCTTGAAACATAGAAATGTACTGGCATATTGCTTGAGTAGCTCAACAATATGCAAGAAGAAATGCAGATGTTAAACACTGGCACATTTCGGTAGTCCATATCCAACGTAAACCATGAAAGAGCCCTTCTACGACCTAGACAAGTCATATACTGAGTAGAAGTTAGATACATGAACTGGGTTACTCACATTTTACGTAACAGATCAGCTGTATATGTTAGACCAGCAACAGACACTTTAGGCTTGGGTTCTACCATCACCACTTATCCAGATGAGATAACTGCAAACTGAAGTTGTTTATTTCTGTGATTGCTACAGCTCATTAGCCTGGAAAATGATAGTACTGGGGGGAAGAGCAATGGCATCAACCTTTTAGAATCAATAGTCTACATCAATATTATGTAGTTTTTGGCTGTTCATATCACATGTGTGAAAGCATGAGCCTCAGATTGTTAGAGATGCCTTGAAGTCTGGCTCTTAAGAAAGTCAGCCTAAAGTACTTCTTAATAGTACATGAGTTTTGAGATTTATAGAAAGAATAAAAACTTTTCAGAATTCATGTTAGCACAACTCAGTATTTCAAAGAAGTAAATAATGAGTTGCATTCTTCCATTTGTCAGCCAACAAAGCTTGCTAAAAACTTGGTATCTCAATTATATCTGACACTTCCCTAACACCACTTGCCATAATAGAATCTGTCAGTTGAACTAGCATGCATTTCAAATTACCAGTGCAAATTTCTGTTATTAATTGGTGCAGGGCAAAGGCATTCAACTGGCAGATGAATCATTCTCTCCATTGGGAGGCAGAAATCAGAGTGCAATCACTTTATGCTTGAGCTGTTAGAAATGCGGTGTTGTAACTGCTCCTACAAGCTGCTGTCAGTAGAACTGGAGACACTAGCATTCAGACTGCAGGGTCACTGTAGTTTTTCTGACAGCAGACACAGCCACATCTGACATATTACTTTGGAAATTGAATTCTAATGAGATGCCTTTATACCATGTTTAGAGCTGTGTGATTTTGATCATTTAAGAAAAATAAACTGCATCTATTAGATAAGCTAGATACCATGTGCATAATCATTGCCCCATGCATAAGGTTCCATTCCTTGTTTGATGGTTTTGCACTCTGATGTTACTTTCACACAAGCCTTTGTGAATTAACACTGAAGCCTTCTGAATTTACACTGTAGCGAGTAATGGGAAAAGGGACTTCTAGATCATTACACGTCTGTGAGAAATGCTGTGAAATAGATGTTATCCCAATTTTGGTGCAGGTAACCTGTCTAGTTGACCATATGCCTTGTTCTCAGTGACTTAACTAGCTTGACCAAGTGATTTACTGCAGGTAATACTGTCGTCATGGACTCACTGCAGTGACTCAGTCACCCATCTCCCCTTTCCACAGGCGCTTCCTCAGACTTCTCTGCAGGTTAGATAGTGGTATCTGAGTGAAAATGAGCCTGATTGATAGCCTACAACCAGGACGCTTTAGGGTTAAACTTACTTGACTTTATCCTGCTTGCTATGGGGGAGGCTACCTTCCCTGTGAAGAGGAGACCCAGAGCCCTTATGATAGCCTGGCCTTCCTTCTGCAGCAGAGTTGCATGGTTCTTTCAGGTTTTCCTGGAGTTCTGACCATGCACATTGTTTTTTGATACTACAACAGTAGCTATACACAATTTTTAACAATATTTTATTTAAATTTCCTTTATATGTTTTGCCTCGAGGTTACAAATTATTCATAGTGCAAAGGAGTCAAACAGATATAGACAAAACAAGTAAATAAGCTACAAATATCAGTAGTATGGAGGAATCAGTTATGTCAAAGTATTATCCAGTTATTATTTCAGTGCTAATTCTATGAAAAGAGACTATGGATGTCAGTTTTCCAATGACTTATGAAGCTATTAGCAGAAGTACTGACAGGAAGTAAGTATCTGCCCCTACGGAATTCATCATTTTACCAGAATAACAAGTTCTGATGCCAGTCAAGCAGTATCGGGAAGGCAAGACTTCTGAGTTGGTGCAGTATTTCTCCATTGCGGATGCATAACCAGGATCAGTATTTACTGAGAAACTGTTCTCAAAAACTTGGCTTGTATGCAACCAGATAATTCAACATGATTTGTAAAGAATTTAGTAAGTGGCAGTAGTATGTTTCAAGTATACTTATCAAGGAGACCACATTATCAGAAGAATTAATGAAGCTTCATTTTGAAGCAACAAAAGTATAGTCTTCTTCCAGAAACCCTACTTGTATATGGAGTGCAGAAGTGGGTGCCAGGAATAGTCTCAAGTGACTCTAGAAAATAGCTGATTTGCTGTTTCTATTCTGTGCATGCTTAGCTTTGTCTTTCAGTTGTTAAATACTTCGTGTGTTTACAGGTGCTGTCCTTAGTCCAGTTCATGACTTTAATTTTATGCTACAGCTAAATTCTGTGGATGTCATATCAGTAAATAAAAGCATGTACCATGGGATAAAAATCACAATTACCAGCAAATATCCTGAGAAAGCATCTACCAGCAAGCACCGGGAAATGACCCTACGAAGATGTAGTGCTGCCACCTTATGATTAAGTCATGAATCTCAGGATGTTTGATTAACCTTCGTGTTTTGAGCCATATTAGCCTACCAAGAATAGGCTTATCACAATATATACTCTTCTGCATAACAGTAGCTTCTAACCTCACACCTTGCATACTTAAAAACGTGTTACAAAGGCTGAAATGGCAGATTTCTAATAAGATTTCTTTCTATTCTCATGCCTATGAATCCTTGTACAATGGTCTGATTTTAGCCAGCTAAAATAAAAATAATAAAACTTGTTATTGATACGGATCATTGTTTAAATGTGAAAAAGATATCCACAAAGCTGCAGAACATTCTAATAAAATTTTTATTTAAATACTTGCTTTATACCTTTCAGACTGCAATGAAAATATCAGAACAAGATCTCACCTTCTGGCTAGCTAGAATTCCTGCTTTTTCCTGGCTTATTCTTGCTCCCACTTCCATGAACATGCTGCAAACAGCAATTCCCAAGTTATAGGAAAGCACAACATTGCTTGGCCACCTGTACCTGAAAGCAAGACACCTATCTGCACCATTCAATAACATTCCAGTTGCCCAGTATCCACCTCAGTGTTCAAAAATAAGAGTTTAATACTGCAGGATGGGTCCCTAAAGCTTGTGGAAGGCATGAAATCTGAATTGAAATAGCCATGTTTAGTGTGTACTCACAGCCCAGAAAGCAACCATACCCTGGGCTGCATCAGAAGAAGTGTGACCAGCAGGTCGAAGGAGGTGATCCCGCCCCTCTGCTCTGCTCTCGTGAGACCTCACTTGGAGTATTGTGTACAGTTCTGGTGTCCTCAACATAAAAAGGACATGGAGCTGTTGGAGCAAGTCCAGAGGAGGGCCACAGGGATGATAAGAGGGCTGGAGCACCTCCCTTATGAAGACAGGCTGAGAAAGTTGGGGCTGTTCAGCTCAGCCTGGAGAAGAGAAGGCTGCGTGGAGACCTCATAGCAGCCTTCCAGGATGTGAAGGGGACCTACAAGGATGCTGGAGAGGGACTCTTCATTAGGGACTGTAGTGGTAGGACAAGGGGTAATGGCTTTAAACTTAAACAGAGGAAGTTCAGGTTAGATATAAGGAAGAAGTTCTTCCCTGTGAGAGTGGTGAGGCACTGCAACAGGCTGCCCAAGGAAGCTGTGAATGCTCCAACCCTGGAGGTGTTCAAGGCCAGGTTGGACAGAGCCTTGGCTGACATGGTCTAGTGTGAGGTGTCCCTGCCCATGGCAGGGGGGTTGGAACTAGATGATCTTAAGGTCCTTTCCAACCCAAACCATTCTATGATTCTATGTTATCCATCTTGTAATTTTAAAAAACAAAAACAAAATAATATAAAATTTAAAAAAAAAAACCCCTGCCTCCCAAAACCCCCACTTTTCTACATATACTAGGGGTTGGTCTTTTCTGACTAAGCCTTTGACTGACGATGAAAGTTGTATGATTTAATAAGTAGTATCTGAAAACACCTCAGCACAGGTGTCAATCATGCTCCCTAGTTCTTGTACGGAACTGTGGACTCTGGAATCCAGTGTGTATTAGAGAATTTATTCATTAGATGGGAATACTTTCCGTTAACAATGTTAGTGCTGGTTTAGCCAGGATGACAGAATTTGTCACTTCAAAATTCAAATGCTTTTGCTACAGCATTTAGAAACTACATTAACTTTCAAGTATGCAGGTGAATTTATAGAAATGATATTAAAAAATGTAGCATAGCTTTACATTAACAAAATCCCCAAAAGATAACTAGTTGCATTGCAGATTACTCCATAGATCTCTCTTTCTAGGCCCCATAAGTCTTAAAATTCATAATACAGGATTAAATGTGATATAGTTACAAGTGTCAGACTCAAAGATTGTGCCACAGAATGAAATGCAAAGGACCTGACTCTCTGAAGCTGATGATTACGTAGGTCTAAGCGGCAGAAATTTTGTGCTTCTTGTGGAGTTTCACTTTCCCCTACATCCATTATTCTGCTAAGGTTCCGCACCTGGAAAAATATAAAAGGTTGCCATTGAAAGCCAGACTGGCACAACAGCAAAAAGCATTATGCAGCTAGCAAATTCAGCGCTATTTAAAATGAATCAACTCAAACTGTATTGCAAAACCAGATCTGAATATGAGGAAATCAACGTAATTATTCTGATGTTTGCATTCTTATGAAACACTTTCCGGAATTCAGTACAGATACATTATAGGTGAGAGTCACAGATGTGGCTGTTCTTTGTCTTTGCTCCATCCACGTATGGATGCATTAGCTGGAAAACCTTAAGCAAACAAACTCATCATCTTTCCCTGAAGTCAGCTCATAGTCCATAGATTGGCTAGGTGTGATGAGTTCCAACCTCCTTATAATGCCAGACTGCCACATGTGCAAATCGGCATTACATAGACATTTTGGGTGATTAACCAGAACAGTACAGAATTCTGTTCATCTAACATGCCCCCCAGAGGCATTTTTTTCACTGGAACAAATATCACTGTGAAATATATGTTGTCTACAAGGCTTTGTGTATAATATTTTCTTACTTATACCTATAAATAAAAACAGTAGGAGGCAAGCAGTTTGTGAGCTGCAGCAGAAGCTTTTGAAACAATTACCATTTAGGGGGTCCTTACTCTCATATAGTCTCCCCCTCTCCTCCTCTGTCTTCCTTCTGGATTAGCATCTAACATTTACGTGTAAAGCTCGTGATCTAGTTGTTATGCTTATGGCTTGTTAGTGATCTTGTCATGGCAGAAGCCTTTTGGATAGCAGCCAGATCCCATGACAGGAATTAAACTGATTTGCAGGAGACAGCATTCCTTACTGCACCAGCGAACACAGCCAGACTGTGACGCTGGTATGTCTGCAGTACCTCCAAACCATGAAGTGATTCTATTGAGAAGTCAGTGATGTGTACTTATCAGATTACCACAGAGAGAAAAAGTTCCAGAGCTTTGTCCACTCTCTCAATTTCCTTTATTCTGCTAACACTCTCTTCCCATTTCAGGTTCTTTCCCAGCATTTGTAATTATTGCATTAAGTGCTACATTCCCTCAGAAATTTCCTGTGGTGGTGGGGAGGGAGCAGCAAGGTTCTCTCTCCATTTTAGTATGAATCAAGATTTGGTTTTGCTTTTAATCTTACATTTTCCACTTCCCTGAAGACACGGAGGAAGTTCTCCCTTAAGACCCCTTTCAGTTCAGTTACATTCCATCCTCTTCTAAGAAGTTCCTCAATTAAAGAAGGGTATTTAGAAACATCTTCCAATCCCTCAGGGAAACTGTTGGCAAGAGTCACACAAAGAACGTTCAACATATATCACTGAAAAACATGTAGAAAAATATTTTTAATTAGTCTTTTGCACATATTTGCTTTCGGAGTGAGCTCACTTTAGACCCGGCTTTTCCTCTGAGAAGTTAAAAAACTAATTAAGAATGCAACTGACAAACAGAAGCAGGGCTGGGACACAATGAAAGGCTTTTTTTGCACAGAGGATCCCATAAGCAGAACCAACTGTGTGTTCTGGCATTAAGATGCACTTGTGTATGGGTAAAACAACAGTATGGAGCATATTAAAACAAAACAAAAGATTAAAAAAAAACCCCATGAAACCAAATTCATGTATGCAGTAACCCACTCTTTATCTGGCCTTTAAAGTAAGAGGAAACAGCTGCATCACAGATGGGGTTGGTACAATCCACTTGTGTAACCGAGAACAAGAGGGAACCTGCTAGCACATGATGAAATAAGGAGTTGCAGGCAATTTTATGTACTCTCTTGTTTACAAAGTCATTTTCCCAAAGAACATATAATTAGAATAAAAATGTTGTTTTGAATTCAGCAGTTTAGGCAGTGAAAAGAAAGCTGTTCAGAATCCTCTACTGAAGAAATTACAGTAAGCAAAATTGACCTGTGTCTTGTGCTAATTCTTATCAAAATAAAAAGGAATTAGAAGCTGCAAAATCTGCATTAAACAGAAGTTCTTAAACTGTATTTCCATGAATGTTTGACTTTATTTTGAGATAACTAACATTTTCTGTTATTTTTCTTTTCTGTGGAGATGTGGTGATAAGCATATCTCAAGAAATCTGTGCCATTACTTCCTACCAGGACTTAGGACCTTAACTCCACCACCAATTAAATTGATGGTCTCTGTGAAATTGCATGCAATAAAATGTGTCCTTTTGTTGAGAACTGTAGTTTTACTTTGGAGATTATAGTTTCAGAGCTATGATTAGCTAAGTCTCATGGAAGCTGACATGCTCTTTTTGTGATCTTACTTTACAGATGTGAGTCTGATCGTGACTTTATTACCAAAGTGCGTCTGACCCCAGGGAGGGGACGGGGGGAAGAAGATTCAACAGAAAGATAAAAAGCAAAAATAGGCCAGCAAATGCCACCCAATCTGCATTTATTTCCTGTGCTGTAACAACACTAGCTCAGGAGTGAGCACGAGAGGTTACATTTTAGGCTGTCCACCATGCTCTGCTTGCCACAAACACTTTCCAAGCCTCAAAAGCAGGACCCAATTCATATGTTGGGCTTTCCTCACTAGAAGGTAATAGTGGAGGGAAGAGTGGTGCATATCTCCATAGGCTAACCTATCAACCATGTAAAGGTGGAGGTATTCTGTCACTCATCTTCAGCTTCTTGGAGGAAAGCACTCTCTTGCTGTTTTTGTATGTGCAAGCCACTGCCTAGAACTCACAATTGCAGAGTTCAGAGAGTATTAGAATCCAATTCCACATTTGTAGCACTGCTTCATACAGTTCTACAAAAAAATCATTGTGCCTTGTTTTCATAAAAATTGGTTTAGTGCTCATCACAAGACAACTTGCTATAACTCTTCAAGGCCAGGTTGGATGGGGCTTTGAGCACGGTGCCCCTGCCTGTGGCAGGGGATTGGAACTAGATGAGCTTTAAGGTCTCTTCCAACCTGAACTATTCTATGATCTCTTAGTATACCTTCTTTTTTCCCTGAAAGGATTTAAAACCTTCCTAATTTAAGGAGCAGATGTCAATGTATGGGCAATTTTACTAACCGTTCTACTCCATCATAGTCACCACCAATTCCTATCGATTCTGAACCTGCAATTTTCTTTATGTGATCAAAATGATCTGAAAGAAAATGTCAAAGAAAACAGTGTCTAAGCATCCACCAAGAAGAAGTAGTTCAGCCGTATAGGCACTAGACGACTGTTTCCCTCAGTCATGGGTTCTTAACCAAATCCTGTTAATGAAAAGTCATGATGAGGAAAAAGACATCACAGCACATTATTTCCCAACAAGTACCCCACATATACCAACAGATTTTTCATTACCCATTACATACCTTTATTTTCCACTCTTAATTACAAAGGTTTAAGACCTAAGACAGTAACAACTTCTTTGGGATTAATGGTTCTTGTCTCCATTTGGGAGCATCATGTCCTCCAGCTACACACTTTGTATCTCTTGTTATTGTTTAATGAATATTAGCTCCAAAATTACCTAGAGCTTGGGTAAGGTGTGGAAGGCAATAAACAAGCACTATAATTTACAGTGTCTCAAAAATGATTCAGACACCAGGAAATTCATAGAAGTTACCCACAAAAACTTCAGTATATTAACTTCAAACCTGCAAGGGTAGAAATATTAACAATTTTTCTGCCACAGGCCAGTACATCTGCATTGAAAGTCACCATGATAATTCCCTTGTTCTTTTTCTGAAAGATATGAAGAGACAGGTAGTGAATGGAAACTTGTGTTTCCTGCAGACCTTATAGGCATCTCATGTAGAGCCTTCTCCATCCACACCCCCGCCCATCCATCCATCCATCCATCCATCCATCCATCCATCCACCAGTAAGCATAACAACACTCTGTAAAAGTCGAAGCTTAGACGACCACACAAGTCTTTGCCTCTCTGTCCTTTGCCCTGGATTCATTATATTCTCATGTAGCCTGAATCAGTAGAAGTCCAGTCCATATCAAACAAACTCAACCAGGAACTCAAAGTATTTGCAAACACTTCATTTTTTGTAGCTAAAGGAAATACACAACCCGAATAAAATGTCTCAAGAAGCAAACGTGTAACTTGCTGCTTAGGGATTTGCTTATAAATCCAATTCAGATAGGAGAAGGTGAAAAGTAAACACCATGACTTGAATGTGCAAGTTTGCCTCAGACCATTAAAACAAACAAACAAAAAAAAATGCCCAAATCAACAAATCCAAACAACCTCCCAAAACAAAACAAAACAAAAACCACACACACATACACACAAACCCAACCCAACCAACCAAAAAACCCCCACCATATTGCTCACTACTTGCTCGAGGATATCATCAGGAACATTTCTTGAGTGATTACAAACAGAAAACGCAGAGGAATGACTGAAAATTACTGGTGCTTTTGAGATACTCAGTGCAGCTTTTGCTGTCATATCTGAAGTATGAGATAAATCTACCAGCATACCCAGACGATTCATCTCCTTTACCACTTCCTAAAACAGACAAGAGTGTCAGTATTAAGTTTCCTTAAAAGAAACAGTTTAGCTGGTATATGTAAACAGATAAATAAATTCTGGATCTGTTAGCTAGTCATAAATACTCTGTGCCTGAATGGATTTCTGTTTACCTATGAAATGAATAGGTAATTCATACTTAATTGTGAAATTCTTAGTTAAGTAATTCATATTTAATTCTTAATTAAGAATTAATTGTGAATTCACTCACAATTAACTAGCACACCACCACATACTCAAAACTTAGAAAACTCAGTCAATCTGTAAGTCATTTCAACTGTTATTCACATCCCACCACTTCCACATATTAATTCATACATCTGATGTCTATTAAAACAATTGTTAAATATAGTACTTCTTTTACCCTAAAGAACATCCAGGGAATTTGGTTTGACTGAACCCTGACCATCTCCTAACTATCAAGAACTTCCACTAACTAATTTTTAATGACAAGTTAGTTACTTTTGAAAATATAAGGCCAGAAGTTCTTAGCTGCATGCGAGATTGCTTAGATTAACATTTTTGAAAGAGATCCTTACTTGGCCAAATGCAGTCAGACCATTAACATTGGGGTAAAAGTTGTGTATTCCTTTAGATGATGATTCAGACCTTAAAAAGGTGGGGAGGGGGGGAGAGGGTGAGGAAGGAGAAACGTCATATTATTATGGACACCTCAATATCAGCAACTGAAACTTCTTATGCTACACACAATAAAAATCATTACCATGTCACATAGCCAAATGTAGGGATAATGAGCTACATAACTATCTTGTTCACAACTGTTTTCTGGACATTATGCCTTCATGTTCAGAACTGTTGTGTGTTTGTGAAGCAACACAAGACAAGCAAAGAGATGATTGTAAGAATTTTTCTGACATAATTCCCCTTTCCCTGAGTCAGTATTCAAAATTTCGGAAAAAGTCATGTCAATCCAGCAAAGAGTAGGTGCTAATAGTCTGATATGGACCTAAGTACCTATTTCTGATGCTGCACATGGGACCTGCACTTTTGAGCTGGCCAGAGAGGAGAGTGTTGAAGGCGGCTGACTGCTGCTGACCTATATAGCACTTACCTCTTATCTATATCTTATGCATTTTTACTACCTTTTTTTTCCCTTTCTTTGCTGTATGTAGCTTTCCTAACAAAGCAAAGGGGATAGCAAGTTTACCATCTTTGTGCTGTTAACAAGGGTTAAAAGTTCCCAAATTATCAGCATAACAAGGACTACATAACTGATCCTTCAGTCTCCCACTTGATGTATAGCAAGTTATTTACCTCTAAACCCTATCATCCTTGACTTAGTTCAGAGTCTTTCACAGGTGAACTGTGTGTCTGAATACATGTTTTCCCATCTTGGAAAATGCCACCACTTTGCATTAGGTGTGCACACAAAAACATGACTTTAGTTACCAAGGTGTATTGCAGGAATGTGTTAAAGACATGTAACGAACACCCAGGTCATAATACATCCTCAGTGTTGCCAGACTGCTGTCAATGGAGTGACCACCTTCTATTCCAATCAAACACGCAATCCTTCTACTGTCAGAGATACCTGGAAACAGCAAAGTAAGATAATTCCAAAGTAATTTCATAACAGATAAGAAACAAGCAGTACAAAGAAACAATTGTTATTGTAAATTGCAAGCAATAATACCCACATTGCATAGAACAGGCGCTTATACTAGTGCATGTTTATATGGCAAACTTTCTTACGACTGCAGTGACCTACAACTGCGCACAGTCAGTTATTGTGGTTCAGTGGGAAAAACGAAGTTGAAGTTACTCTTTAAGGCAGGACAACTTGCCTTCTTGCAGCTCTGTCTTTTGCACATAACTCCTGCAACCCCATTTAAAACATTTATGGTATAAGAAAGAATGTCACCTTGGGAAGTTGTCACAAGTTCAAGCTCTTCATAACTGTTACACATTCTCTTGACAACATCAATTTGTTCTAAGGTCAGACGCACAGCATCCTTGTTCTGAGCGCTGCAAAGAACATACACTGACCAAAACTGAAAGAGACATTGACAAGTAAACAAGATAGCTTGTGTTTCAACTTGGAAAATCTCAATTACTAATAGTGAAGTTCATGAGCACAGACCAAAATAATTTTGTGCAGTTTACAAGGGAGTTGCCACTACAATTTTTCCCCAAAAAGCAGACGTAGGATATAAGGCAAGAGCATCTGCTCCAGACACAATTAAAGCCACCTGACACACTCAGCTGCTCCGCAGTACATACACAAAAGCAGATGCAAGTTTAATTTACATATCACTAAATGAAGACCACTGTTTTGGATAAGGGTACCCAGATTATGAAACACACATTTTTGAAACACAAATCTTACAGAAAAGTGTCTGTGGCTTTTCAGTTTAATCGTTTTTCAACAAAAATAGCTAAAAAACAAGGCCAGGAGTACATTTGTGATTGTGAAGGAGGCAAATGTAAAAATATGTTCTCATACTCACAACCATGGCAGTACATACCTGAGCTCCCACAAAACCAGCCTGTAGTTTCACAAGGTTTGTGTGGGTCTTGTTGAGTTCTCTTAAGTTGACTGTACTGAGTCTATTTTGGTAAAATATTCTCAGCCGCAGTACCAAGTCATTGTGGCTAGAATTGAAAAAAATAGGGCTTGTGATAGAAATAAGTTGTTCCCCTTTCTAATACAAATGTAATTTCTTCCACTGTTCATAGTCCCTTAGACCACTCATTTCCAGTAATCCTTGCAGTAATATATGCTTAGAAGTCTCCTTTCTTTTGCAAACAAGCTTTATTTCTTAATTAGGACAGCAAGAAATTTTATTTTGCTTCTTCCATTTTCATAGCTATTGTGTTTCTGTATCTACTTTTCTCCCTACCATTGCTGAGGGAGTGGAAGAATTGAAATCAGCCACCACGCTCCTTTATAAATAAGTACTTGTGGCAGAATAATCAGTGCTGCCTGTGCTAGAAGAATCAGCATCTGTATTCCCAGGTCAACATACACTCACCACAGACATCATTCTTTCAAGTTTTAAGAGTACCCTCTCAAGGAACAATGCCTGCTTTCTAGCTCTGCACAGAAATTGTTGCTATTGAAAGATGCCATTAAATTACTGGAAGGAGACAAGGACATTATGTTAAAGGGAAATAATAACTAAGTGGCAAAACATAATGTTCTAGCTTAGAGCTAATTTTCTTCATAGTAGCTGGTATGCGGCTATATTTTTGATTCCTGCTAAAAACAAACAACATTGATAATTCAGGGATGTTTTTGTAATTGCAGAGAGGTGCTTACATAAAGTCAATGCCTTTTCTGCTCCTTACACTACTCCACCAGAGATTAGGCTGGGGGTGCAAAAGAACCTGGGAGGGGACACAGCCAGGACAGCTGACCCCAACTGACCCAAGGGATATTCCATACCATATAATGTCATGGTCAGCGTACAATGCTGGGAAAGGAGGAGGAAGGGGGTACATGATGGCATTTTTCTTCCCAAGTAACTGTTCTGTATGATGGAGCCCTACTTTCCTGGAGGTGGCTGAACACCTGCCTAACCATGGCAAGTGGTGAATTAAATCCTTGTTTTGCTTTGCTTGTGCAGATGGCTTTTGCTTTACCTATGAAACTGTTTTTATCTCAACCCACACATTTTTGCACCTATACCCTTCTGATTCTCTCCCCCATCCCACCAGGGAGGTGAGTGAGCAAGTGGCTGTGAAGGGCTCAGTTGCAGGCTGGGGTTAAACCACAACATCTGACCAGAACATCACAAGTGCATTTAGAATAACCTGCTCCTATAAGTAAGTACCGTCTGAACCAAAACACCTACAACTAACTGCTATATAGGTGCTAGTAATTGCCTATGTTTCTGCTGTTGCAAACACATGTTAGTATTCCTTTCTTACTTGTCAGATTCACAGAGGGTTTAATTGAAAGTATTTCATATACCCATCGATTAAACGTGCATCTTGCATCAGCTCGATAGCTTGCTCTCGCATTGATTTCTCATAGCTGAATAGCACAATATCAAAGAACATCAAGAGCCACAGCAGCTTTGTTGTATTTCTCTTCATTTCCTTTTTACAATTCGCTAAAGCAAAGAGATACCACCATTATTCTCTAAGCACCACGAAACAGCAAAATCTCCAGTCTGCGGAGGCTGTAGGCTTAATAACTCTCCTTCTGGTAAGGCTGAGGTGAATTCTGCAGAAGAAAAGAAAGAATAAAGGAAAATAGTACACAGAAGGGAAGGCAGCAGCAGAAACTGTAAACCAGCTACCTTCTTCCAAAGATTTTGAGGTCTCTGGCTATTGTGATTTTGCACATATAAACACTCTAAACTCTGCTGCTGCCACCAGCTGACTGCTGAAGGGAACTAGCTCCTCAGAGCTGGCAGGGTGAGCCTGGGGGACCATGGACTCACACCTCCCAAAAAGCAGCTCCCAAAACAGTGTAACAGGATAGTTTTCTCATTACATTAACCATTTTGTTCTCGTTATTTGGGAAACCTCACAGTGAAACGAACACTGAAACCGTTCTTGAGAAATTCCAAAAGTCAGCTTCTTCTGAGTAAATTGTATTGTTAAAGCACACAGCATGTCAGACTATTTGCAGAGGAAAGCTATTGAAATCCAACACTTTTTCATACCTTAGGAAGGACAGTGTGCTCCAGACTTGAAAGGGTCACTTTATTTCCATGACGAAATGGGTATGACAGACTTCAAGACTAATGCAAGCAGCCCCTGCTCTTGCAGTCAGTAAAGTTTATAAATGTAAACTTTCTTCTGGCAGCACAAAAGTTTGTTTTTACTAATAAAGGAAGTTGGGTCTATGTAATCCTCCTCTTCAGAGGTAAAAACAAATAGCAAATATCCAAAATGTTATAAAATTACAAGGCAATTCACCTTGCCTGCATGCTGTCCTTCTCTTGTCTTCAAGACAATTTTCTAAAGCAACAGGAGGTAGACATAAACCCAGGAAATGGTTTCCTGATATAAAGCCACATATTCATTTATGAAGTCAGAGATATCTCAAGGAAGATCCATGGGTGATGGTGGTATTGGAACCAAAGTCAAGTCACACTGACCAGATTACCTATTGATGGCACTCTGTTCTAAACACATTTCTTTCTGCCCCTTACAAGAGCATTTTTTTTAGAAAAATCAAAGCCAAAATAAGAGTAAGCCTGTAACTAGGATATTGAAAAGCAACACCGTGAAAAACATATTGTTAAAATTCTTGTATTTCCAGCCTATATATTAAACCATTTTCCTATCACCTGCAATATATAGGGTGTAAATCAAAGGAAAAGTTAAGTGGCTGATTTGCCCTGCAGATGCCTCATAAAATGTAAATGAGTTTGTAAAGGACTATTTCATGAGACAATATGAATTTATTTAAGCTGTTCAATTAAGATGTTTCCAAATAAAAATTAGTCCATTTTGCATGTATTTTATCCCTAAACCAAAATAAAGTAAAAGTTGGGGAGGCGGGGGGTAGGGTTTTTGTGGGGTTTTTTTAATTAAGACATTACCTCCCAACTTGGGTTTAGGAAGGTGCAAACTGCTATTCTAAAAAAGTCCTTTAACTTGGACAAAATTCCTAAGGTCCCTCTTCTGGGAAACTGGCTGTTTCGCAAGATTTGGGAATGCATTAAATCGTGGGACCATCTGGCAGGAAGTACTTTTGAACAGTGGGAACATACAAGCTTATACAAAAGACAGCATAGATGGAGAAGCAGGTTTAAAATCAGCCCTGAAATGGTCTCAGAAGGAAGGTCTAGGAGAGCTGCATAAACACAGTAGTATGGAGGCACAAATGAAGATCCAATATAAATATATGGGAGGACCTGTTACACTAACGAAGGAAAATTAATAACCCTCATCTCTTGATGTTTCCTACAAGAAAAGCATAATGTAAGGAATAGCATAGAGAGTATTTGTGAAGTACAGAGATCTAATGCTACATAAAGTGCTCTAGAAAGAGATTTGTCCTTCAAGGATGCTTGACAGTCTATGTTCTCATTCGTTAATAAATGTAACAGAAATGACTGACTGAAAGTTTCTTCTCATGTGCACAAAACTTAAGGATCCTTGGCTCAGCCCTTAGGACAATTCCCTTGGGAATCAATTTACATCAGAAGTCTATGCATCTGAGTTTTCTCATGGAAAGAGTTTCCTGCAGGCCCACCCACTTCCCCTGGGGTTGGAATAAGGACAAGACTTCCCAAGTGCGGGATGACAGCCTCAGATTGTCCTTCAGCAGAGCACAGCTGACTCCCTAGTGGGGTTCATTTGCACAGGATTTGTGCTGTAGCAGATGGAAGGTCTTGTTCCTCTCATATCTGCACAATAACCAAAGGAACCTTCTGTGTTCTTCCCACATTGACTGATTGGCAGGGAGATTTTTCTGCTTCTATCCATTGCCACAGCTTTATACTTGTATATAGAGAAAAAAATATTGAAAGGATCATTTTCTATCATTTTTTTTGTAATTTTTTGAATTACCATTGGAAACAACTGTGATATGTCAGCGCTGAACAAGTTGACCTCTGCTATTACTTTAACTCAAAGAAATTGAATATTTATAGATTATGTATTTGGGGGAAGAAAATGAGGCAGGTCACAGATATGTCAGCTTAAACATTATATCCAGGTGCAGCAAAATCCATGTCCAAAATATGAGCCCTGTGTGCTACTATGACATGATATTTTATTTCCTTCTGTTACTTGTTTTCTATAAAATCCATTTATGCAAGAAGGCACATTCCAAGAGGAAAAGATGATCAGAATCCTATTGGAATTTTATATGCATTTAAAACTGCAGCAGTTTGCTTACAGTTGATTTATTTCAATTAACTTCATGCAGAGAATTAGAAGATACTATGCAGTGGGGATATAAAGTAAACCAGGCCCAAGAGCCTGCTATTTCCCTTGCAAAACTCCTTTCTCCCAGCCCTGGGGTACATAAAGCAAAGTGCATCATTAGTCCCACTTCTTACTGTCAGCTCCGCTCCAGCTACACAACACAGGCTTGCAACATTCAGACACACAGTGTGGAGGAGACAAGGAGCGGAAGAGATAAGGAGAGAGGTCAACCTCTTCTTCCACATACACACTTCAGAGCTGAAAAATCTCTTCCATATCTACCTTCGCATTTCTCATTGAGAGCATAACTGCTTTACATCTCCATCATACCTCTGCACACAGGACAGGCACAGCAATTTTAGGGCATCAAGCTTAGAAAAACCATCAGCCCACAGCCCAAAATAAAAAATGGCAGTCCCTGGAGAGATAAATAGGCACAGAGTGAGTCTTTGCAGGCACATTCTACAGAAAGAAAGCTTGAATTCACACTAGTTAGCTTCTACCACTGGTTTAGGTTCTTCAAGCTCTTAATGAACAGCAGGAAGTTGCTATCAATAAAACATGAATGCTGTGTATACTACACTGAGTGTTACCACATCAGGGAGGACAGGGCTATAATGAAACAGGATGGTCGTATCAGCCATATAAGGATGCAACAGTTTGCTGTTTTAAAATAGATACATTTTAATGGAAACTTTTACAGTAAAAAAAAGTTTTTCTGCGTGCTTCTGTCATTTACCATCTTCGGAAGCATGGGCAAGCTGCCTGGCCTCTCTTCTCTTTTCTAGCAGGCAGGCCAGACTTCAGTGCAGAAGGTTCAGTAAACTGCTGCTATTCAAGTGCAGCAAATCTCAGTTAGGAATGGCATTGCTTTCATCCCGGTTGAAGTCCTTATCTTCCTTCTTATTCTTCATTAAAACACTTAACATACTCAAATTTGTGGAATTATTGTGCCAAATCAAAAATATATAGTACAATAAAACAGAGCTCACAGCTCAAGATAGTAACATCCTGAAAAATGAAGAAGGTTCACTCCCTTACACAGTCCAGTTATGCTGAGATCTAATGCAGATACTCCTAGTGTAGCTCTGAACTAAATACCCCACATCATAGCTTAGTTGCCATAGCATAGAAAACACAAGGTGACCAGGACCCAAAGTAAATTTTTCCATTTTGACCTATTCCTTAAATAATAAGCATAATTAGTAACACATAAATATTAAACATACTTTTAGGAGCAGAACATATGCATCATGCTATGAAGTATGTTTTTAAGAAAAAATACCAACCCCTTTGAAAGTCACCTTGTCATCAAAATAGTCTTTCAAATCTTGCTTGAAATTCCTCTCACCATCACCAGCCCTAAATCATGTCAGGTTTATCTGTTCCTCTGCTTAGAAACCTCCTTAGTGCTGTATTACAATTTACAATTTCCAGCCTGCTTCCCTGCCTGTGCAAAGGTGCAATGAAGTGCCATCTAACAATGAGAAAACACAGTGCTGTTAAATTTATAGCTTAAAACAGAGATAAAAGGGAATAAACACAGTAATGGTGGGAAGGCATTTCAGGATCTCTAGAGAAGAGAAAGGAACAAGCAGGATAGCTTGTCTCAAACTTCCTGTGAAAGGGGAACTCAATACAGGCAATTACAGTACTTCCATATAAAGTCACTCTTAGCTTTCAGCCTTGAGTTTAAATGCATCCTTGGATGTTACATATGCTATCCACTATGCATGTAGACTGAAGGTTTTTCAGATGCAGTGTAACCTCAGTCAGGAAGACTTCTTTGCAACTTCTTTGTATAGGAGATTCATTGCTTTCTCCTTTAAAAGAATTCCATAAAAAATGCTTGTATTACACATAAAAATTATGTTTTAACTCCAGAAATATTCTCGGAATTTCCCTTAAGAAAAGAACAACTACTGAATTTCTTTCCTGTTGGTTGTCATCCTTTACTTCACCATGGTTTTTTCCTATCCACATTTTTTTAGACTTTCTGACAAATTCAAATTGCTGATTCCAGTAATTTTAAAGTAAACAGAAGCATTTTTTCTTTTAATCTAATTACTAATGATGAGGACTATTTTCTTAGAAAACTCATGAAAAGTCTTTTAACTTCAAGACAGATACGCTTTATGGCATAATTTCGTAAAGGCAGAACAAACCAGAACAGCCTGACAACTACTTCTGTAGCACTGTAGCAGACCACGTATTATCAGATAAAACTGTGTCAAGCTTAAGAGTGCTGACCTCAGTGGAAAGGCTGGTCAGGAGTGTTTGATGCAGGGAGTCAGCTGGCTTCTTTGTTAGTGTGCAGTCTCCTCCTTCTCAGATCTGGTGATAAGGCTTTCCTGGAATGCAGAACAGAACCCATTGAATGGCACAAATGGACTTGAGCAATCAACTATTCCATGGTTCCCCTCTGCAAATATACTCTCTACTGTATGGACCACAACAAGTTTCAAAGCTATAGACAGCAGATTATATGAAAGAAATGCTCTTCCTTCCAGTGACCCCAGCTGAGCCCCCGGCCCAAGCCCCTGTCCCTTGTTTAACATGTGCTCTTCTGCATGCCAGGGTCAGTGCAAGCTGTGTCCCCTCCAGCCCCTACCTCTGACAGACTCATTCATTTTGGCAGGGTTTTGCCCAGTTTCAAAACACTTCTGTTATTCTGGAAATGTTTCGATACTGAGCATTAACAGCCAAGTTTTACCATAATGGGTGCAGTCTGTGGAAATACTGCTCTTACAGGAAGCTGCTCTTACAGGAAGTAACGAACTTCACTTCAGCACAAGAAGGCCTACTTGACTACTTGTGCCACAGAGGAGTTTACCTGCCTCTCCCTCAGAGCTGTGTTAAGCAGCATACTCAAGTAAGAAGACTCAGCAGAGATGGTCATGAGCAGTTTTAAAAAGAGGTTGTTTCCAAAACACACCGTGGCCTCCCTTCCCCCCCGCCCCTTCTCCTTCTTTGTGCTGCCCATTTTTTTCTGATCTATAAGAGAGCACTTTGTTTTCTTCTGGAAATGAAAGATTCCAAGGAACAGCAATTCCTGGAAACAGAGTGGTCCTTGAAATCCTTCATCAGATGGGAGTGCAGTCTTAGAGAGTAAGTTTTTCTTCCATAAACATGCATCAGAAATACGCATGCATTGTGAGACCCCAAAACTTCAGTGAAACAGCACTTCTACAGAACTGTAAAGGACAGACATCAATCAGAAGCTGGGGGTTTTTCTACTTCATGCAGCGCTAGACATTTCTTTCAAATGTGGAAGCACAAATACAGACTTCCCTTTTTAACACAAACTTTCTTACAACAGTGAAAAAAATCCTTGTATCTCCAACCTAGAAAATGCCACATTTGGTCATGGCTGCTCAGCATGCAAAATGTCAAAAAGGAAAGGTCAAAAAATCACCCAACCAGCAGAATTCTGGCAAGCTGGCAACACAAAGACAAATCAGTTTCTGCGGGCAACTTTTGGTTTCAAATTCCTCAAACCAAAAATACAGATCAGATCTGCAACCTGTATCTCCAGAACTCTGCTAGATCCTGATAAACTCACTTTAAAGGGAACACTAAGATTTTATAGCTTTTTATGTACTCTGTGGCATTGTGCAGTATAACTATTATTTCAGAAATCCACGTCGTTTATCAGTTCAAAATACTTAATGAGAAAGTAACAAGCCTTATTCACAAAATAACACTATTCTGATGGTATAAAAACTGCCACACATTATAAATGTTGGTCCAAATATTTACTGCTTTTCCATCAATATGAATCTGTAGTGATTTTTGGGAAGATTTTTACAAAATGCCATTCCTGGTAGCTACAAGAGTTCCCTGTAGATTTGCCATATAAAAGTACTTTCTAAGTATCATGCAAAATATTCTTTTTAGTTTGACAGTTAGACTCATTTGCCTTTGAAACTTATGTAGAAGTGTTCAGGTAAAAAAAGAGCCTTAAGTATGTCATCACTGAGAAATCAGTTCTGAAAACTGGTTTTGCAAACACAGCACAAAATTAAGAACATGGCATATTAGGCACCCCTATTAAAACCACATTTAAAATACAAAACCCACACAGATTTTTTCCATGATGACTGCTGAGCAGAGTTGAAAAGTGAAGTTGACATGAGATTTATAGCTTTTTCTTGTTTATCTAAGGGCTCCTTGGAGCAGGTTACCTTCTTAGGAAAATGCAGCAGTCAAAATCCACATTCCACTGCGCTGGATGCAACAGCTAAAGCTTGGCACCAGGTCCTCCTCGCATCAGAGCAGCAACCAAGAAACATTCTCTAGTTCTTTAGTTCACATGTCACAGGCTTCTACACTCAACAGGCATTTGGAGACTGCCCCTTTCAGAGATACAAAGTCTGAGAAAGTTTCAGTTCAGCTACCGCCTACCCGGGAAACCACACAACTTGTGCTGTGTTCGAACCCTGGCACTTCCTCCCTCTTGCGGCAGGCTGGTTGTGCAATCCATCGTGCACCTACTCACTGACATATGATGTGTTAAACACGGCTCGGCGGATGTTGTTTTGAAACAGGTGCACCTCATCACAGAATAATTTAGGTTGGGAGGGATTTCTGGTGGGATGTCATCTAGTCCAGCCACCTACTCCCAGCTAAAGTAGCAAAGTTAGACCAGGTTGCTCAGGCTCTTGGCCAGTGGAGTTTTCAACGTCAAGGAAAAAGGATTATCCAACCTTTCCAGGCCTCTGTTCCACTGCTTGCTTATTGACATTGTGATTTCCACCACCACCACCCTTAAATTCAACTGGAATCCCCCTCACTACAATCTGTGATGGTTGTCTCTCATTCTCTTGCTGACCTGCCCTGAGAAGAGTCTCTTAGATTTACACTTATAGCAAACACAGATACAGGTATGCATCTTACTACTGACCTGATTTTACCACATTGACTATACCTAAACCAATAAGTATCTACTCCTTGTTACCACATTTGCTGGATTTTAATCAGGGTTTCCAGTGCCATTATATGGTATTTGTAAAGGACAAAATGCTGACGAACTACAGGTGACCCTTTCAAATACACTTATGCCTCTGAACCTACTGGGACTTTTCACTCCCTTTGTGAGAGCTGATGGTCTAGAAACAAAGAAATGCATGCATAAACATGATCCTGCAGTCTCACAAGAAATCAGGTTTGCTTCTGATACAGAAAACCAAAAGGGCATCATGCTTTTATTTATTATTCCATTGCAGATAAATAACCTAGCATGACAATCAAATCTCCACAGACGTATTGCATGAGTCACATCTTAACTGAAACATACGTTTGTCACCAATCATCTAGTTCCCACTAGCTGGAAAATTTAAACAGCACCCCCCATGTCACTTTTAATTGTGCTGCACATCACTAGGTTAGTAACCTTCACTTACAAATGTCAACTCAATTGGACTAAAGAACCCTAAATAATACGAATTTAGTATCACAAATTTAATATCAAGAAAAGAGACAAATATTTTCTTTAGAAAATATCTTCTACCTAATCTGAAGTTTATCCAGGCAAGGTCCATTTGTATACCTATGACAGGAAACTGTCTCCAAAATTTAATTTAAAGCATCAAATAACAGCTCAGATTCATTTTCACACTCGTGGTCTAGTTCTAGCTCATGCTTCCTTGTTGATTTTCAACTTCCCAAATTCTCATCCCCTTCTTCCAAAGTAAGTAAGTACCACATAACCATCACTGCTTGCAATTTACTTTTCTTATTTTCTTCCTTTGCAAAGCCAAGTTTAATCTCCTATCTCATTTCTATCTAAAACTCTGTGTTTCCACATTCTTCTGGGAAAATAAGCTTATCAAATCCTTGCTCAAGAATAGTTTTTGCTAAGCCACTAAGCTTCTGTTTGGATTTTTAACAGCTCACCTCTTTGCAGTTCAAAATGTAACTTATTTTTTAAAGCTGCTCTAAGACAAATTCCTCTTTTGGCTCACAGTCATGTTTCTTCTATCGCTTTATTCCAATAGCCCTGAATGAGTCTTAGCAGCTGTTTGAATATAATAATTCTTATAATGTGTCATTTGTGATGTATGTCCTTCCTGCAGAGTCCATCTGGCAAGACTGTTCTCTTAATAAATATCCCAAGAGCTATCTTTATTGTCCAAAATGATGTTACACAGCTCTCTCCCTGATAATAGCTATCTCTATTTTTGTATCATGCTATATTCACCTCAGATATTTTGAAGCAAGCTGAGAAGCTATAAAATAACTGCAGCACCAGCTGCTGTCAGGACATAGAAGGCTAACATTATATGTTGGAACTATTTTTCACACTATGAAGGCTTGTTTCAGCCACAGAGCAGCTTCACTGATTTCACTACCTACACATCCAAAGCTCCAGTGTTTTTACTACCAGCATGGATTAAATTGTGGATTTTACAGCTGGGAAAGTAGGGCTTTGTAAATGCAGATGCTTACTGTGGCAGGCTTTTTTAACTGCAATTGGTTTCTCCATAAAATCCTTGCACTCTACCACCTCATTTACCCTACCCAACAGCACACCAGTATTTGGTATGGATGTAGTTTTGTGTGGGAGTCGGCTTTAAAACCACGTACAGTGAAACAACTTAAGGACAAACCACATTAACACAATATTATAAATCCTGCATATCAAGTATCCAAACTTGCTATCTTCCATGTAAAGATTGCAGTCACCATGGCCGTCAGTTTGGCATTTGTTGAGTTCAGCTATCAGTATTTTAATTAGAAACGGTTACATGTTAGGAAGAGAAAATCCAGTGTATCAAGATTTCTGTTTGCACAAAAATTGCAATACAGGCAGCCTTAACTATTGCAAATTAAATTTCATCTGTTTCTTCTACTTATCTTAGTATTAGTTTAGGTCTAAAATGGAATGAGTTCACACTTGGAGGGGGTGGTGATGGGAGATTTGCTAATTGTTTTTATCTGTTCAAATCAACATGATTGCAACATATTTCTCAGGTAAGACTTCGTGAGAAAAACTGATCTAAAAGTGGAAAATCAAAGAAATCACAAACCAAGTCAGTAGAAACTTCTTTTCAACATGTCTTGCGGGTAGCTTAAGCTGCCACAACCCTTGTTTGACCAGAATCTGTGAAAACAGTTCAGATGATGCTATATGCTCTCAGGATATGTACATACAGAACCACATCAGTTGACACCAATTACCAAATGCAAAAGAAATAGAAGGAGTACAAAGATGCATCTTAGTCTTCACAGTTGCTGGATTTATTTTCCCATGTTCTAAACAGACAAAGGCTTCATGAAGCACATCAAGATGTCACAAAAGCTTTGTAGTCACTGAGAAGGAAGCTATAGCTGAATTTTTCCTACAGTTGAAAGCAAATAGTGCCATAATGAAAACAGATACCCTGCAGGAGGAAAACAAATGAGTACTACACTGACACCATCAATGACTCTTGTCAACAGCTTTTTATACAAATACCAAAGTTGTTGTGGGTTCTCCTGGCTTCATACTCCCACAGAACTAACTTCTGTAGTGGCTGGAAAGAAAGAGAGAGAAGCTGTTGCAGAAAAAAAAAAAAAAATAAAAAATAAAGCAAGCTTATCTATTCATTTAAATTATGCTTATTCTAAAATACTAGTAATCTTTACAAGTTATAATGCCCAAATAATGAAGCAAACCAAACAAAGCTTCTGGTCTCCCAGTTTTCTGTTTGTTTAGCCGTACATTTGTTCTACAAAGGTATTAGATATCCAGTTTAATTCTTTTGATTCAAGAAAGGTAAAAGTTCTTGACACAAGGTGGCAGGAGCTTCACAATTAAAATCATATCTAATCCATGCTCTAAGAACACATTGTTAATTGTCAGGACTGTCAACCATTTCAATGAGCCAGGATGCAAAGAAGCCTGCTTCACATGCGTGGGGGTTTTGTTTGTTTGTTTGAGTTTTGATCGGTTGGTTGGTTTAAGGTTTGCTTTATTTTTTGGCTGAAGGTTGTTTGGGGTTTTTTGTGTGGGTTTGTTTGTTTTCCACATAACAAGAAAATAAAAAAAAAAATACTGTTTAAAAAAAGCGATAGAAGAGCTCACAGAAGCCCTGTGGGCAGCAGCAGAAGTTGCTGCCTACTAAGTTTGGGAGTTTTAACTAAAAAGGCTTCCAAAAATAAAAGGAGTACTTAGAAAAATTGTTTTCCCACCCTGGATTCATTGCTATATAAGCACTACTTTGCACAATTCTCAAATTTCTATTTCTGCCACTTCCCACTTTGATTTTTCAGCAAGAACGTAGCAACTAGTATCTATTTAAGGTAACAGCTCCATTAGGTACCCGGGGCCATGCAGGACACCAACCTCCAATGAATGCGATGTTTATTCCTTGGCACAGGTTCCTGAGAAGAGCCAATCCTTTCATTTGGTACCAATGAAAAACCCAATTTAGAGTAAATCTATTTAGTCATCTTAACTTTGCTGCCTAATATCAGGGGGTTTTTTATCCCTGAGTTTCAAACACTTTGCTTTGAGTTTTGGGGGAGGGTGCCTGAAAATCATCATTGTCTCTGATCTGCCGGTGATGTCCAGGTAATCCTTGATCCATCCCTGAGTCCTTCTTATTCCTTCCTTTTCGTCCTTCACTGGAGCTCATGCCCTAAAATATTGCAGGTACCCTGGTTTGGGAGATGTTTTACCCCTGTGCTCACAGCAGACAGCTCTGCTGGTATAAGTTTAAGTACAAACATGCTTTGAATCTTGAATGGCCAACATTCATGAATGCAGCATTGCAAATTACATTTCTTTGCCTTAGCCTATGTAATATCTGTATTTTTACTGATTTTATTTTTAATGTTTTTAAACTTGTGTTTGCTCTCAGGATTATTTCAGGGAAATGGAAGATCATACAGCTCAGGAAGGAGTGTTTCATCCACTGAAGTCACTCACGCTACGCTATCAGCAGCAAGGAAGTTACTAGGTTACTAGGTGTGACCTTCAAGTTATAGTGTTCACTGGTGCTTAATACTGTCTCCACAGAATGCTTCAAATCTATTGTCACTTAAGAGCCAGATCATGGTCGCAGAGAGGATCGTATCTTTGGATTTTACTTATTTTTTAAACACAGAAGTGTATGAGAAAAGTTTCAAGTATTCTGTCTTCCACTGGCTTTAGACTTTCTTCCTACATAACTTTGCTTTAGAGCTCTTCTTATTTGCTACTGGTAAATGATGATTATTATAAATTGTGCTCAAGAAGTAATAAAATCCCAAAGATACTACTGCATAAACATCATTGAAATTGTACATAGTATTATTTATAGATTATAACTTTTTTTAACAAGATTAATTATATTTAGTTTCTGACAAATTCCATTTTTAGCTAGAGCTGAGGATATTGCCATTCTCCCTCCCTTTTTGTTCCAAGCAGCTATCCACCTATTTCCAGCAAAATCTTTCAGTTTTGGGAAACAGGCATTTCCACCAGAAAATCACTGTGAGTAGAAGATCTCAACCACCTTTAACAGCAGGCTTGTCAGCACACTTTAAGATACCGGAAGATTCTAAGATTGATTTTAATGTTAGTGTTCTGTTCTCTATTTAACACTTAAGCACACACACCCCCATTTGGGGTTGGGGTTTTTTTATGTCAATGTAAAATTCAATTCCATGGGGAAATCAAGTCAGTTGTTCTGTAATTTGCTGGTGAGCAGGACAGTAAATCAAGAAATTTGGGGTTGGGTTTGGGGTTTTTTTCAGTTTAACAAAATATATTAAGGTAGCCTAAGTTTTATAAAAACCTTTCCAATTCTAAGTGTCAATCCTGTAATGAATATTCAAAATGGAACAATAGCTTTTGCATTTATACACACACCTACTCAGAGTGAAAACTAGAACTAATCATTTGGAGGAAAATTCTCATTAAGAGAATCCACTTCCACTTGCCCACACTTCTTTCTTGGGCGGAAGCATACTCTGTCCCACTGCTCCTTCTCTCTATCCCACCCTCACCAAAGCAAACCGCTTCAAGTCAACTCCAGCTTACCTTTTTGGTAGTCAGTGAGAATGAGTAAGCTCAGACATCAGCCCTCCTGCCCTGCCTGCTTCTCTCGTCTTCCTCCCACATCTCACACACTGTCTCCCAGTCTGTGATCACACACGTGCATTGGAAAAGCAAGAACTGCCCTCAGATGAGTTGGGGTTTGTGAAGGTAAGGAGTTACCAGAAAGAGCTCACATT
This sequence comes from Nestor notabilis, assembly GCF_000696875.1. Classification (NCBI taxonomy): domain Eukaryota; kingdom Metazoa; phylum Chordata; class Aves; order Psittaciformes; family Psittacidae; genus Nestor; species Nestor notabilis. The sequence goes on from NW_009930575.1 coordinate 33,262, forward strand.
TTGGAGAGCCATTAAAGAGGTCTCATATATGTCTTTCTTGACAAGACTCGAGGTCAATGCTAGCAAAATATCAGTAGGGGATATAGGAAAAAAGTAATAAGCCAGTATTTATATCTTTTGGAGGTGATTCTTCACCAATATTCTTAATCTTATGCCTGTTTTTCAGCTCTGAAATGTGGTGGAAGCAGATGTGTTTCACTTTCTCCTCTCCTGCACAGAGCCTGTTTCAAGCCTCTGCAATGGTCCAGGGATTTTTACTAATCTATGTTTTTTGAAGCGGCCCCAGTGCCTAAGCACAAGAGCAGTAAACTAAATATGAGTAGGGCTACAGAAGGTCTAATATTGACTATTATACCTCCCTATACCACAGCATAGCTACAAATACAACAGACATTCATTATATGGTAGATTGCTACTGTATTTACACTGAAACACATTCACGTTCTTATACTAAATTGCTAAATAATCAGTTGTGTACGTGTCACTTTGTTAGCATTTCTTAAAGGATTATGTGATGACCTTGCTATGTATCTGCAACCAACTGTACTGGGCACACATACATGCAGAAACTATTTTCATACCTCAGAAGTATTATGAACCTAAATGTAGCATGGAAATAAATTGACTAGTTGTGCCTCTTGTCCAGACAGTGCTGAATAAAATGGAAACTAAGTGAAATTGGTTAAAGTCTGTCAAAGGCTTTCAGAGAAATTATTAAACCAAATCTAAAATAGCTAAAATTTGATACAAGTATTTAAGTCAGCTGCCTCAGAATCTGACATGAAGCACATGCATGTGCTCTGAAGCATCCAGAGCTGTGGGTAAATAAATGATCCTATATATAATTTTATTTTTACAGGAGTGTGGTTAAAAGACTTCCAAGTACCTTTGTCTTGGGATATCTTTGTTAGACCAGAAAATTTACTGTCTTAGGATACATTGTTTCTGAGGCACTTTACCATCTATACAATATATTGTATTGCTTAAGAACAGGTTTCTTTAATTGAGGAATTAGGCAGTAATCTGAATAAGGCAGTAGGTAGAAAATTACTGTGCTTCTATTGGGAAGATAGCTCCCTTGCAGCGATGAGAGAAAAATTACCATGGAAACCTTTTACTAAGATGATATTGAAGAGCAGCATGTACACTTACATTTGTCCTTTTGTAATAAGCAGCATTTTGTGATACAGGCTGGAGTGACTAAAAGGGCTATTTGCACAGCAAGAGGCTAGGACTTATTCATGAGAATTACTGCAGAATTTTGTTATGCCTCAGAGCTGTCCAGTTGGTAGTGTATGTTGTTACAGGAAAAGAAGTATTAGGAGATGGACCAGACAAGTGATTTTACCCCAACAGCCAGGAAAAGTCAACTTGATACACTCAGAGGAAAAATAGGTTTGTGAACCTCATGCTGCCATAGAATGATCTGCTTTTCAAATCAGTATGGACCAAGCTCATAAACTCCAGAGCAGCTGTAATACCTTCTTACCTTTCTTCATCTAAACACTAGCAAGACTGGTATTTAACAAGGGGAGCAGCACCTCTCTGGGGCAACGTTCCACTTCTGGTTTTCACAACGCAAGTAGGTCTCCTCAGACTCTGCACTGGGGTTTAATTACCCTTTACATAGAGTTATGTATGTGTTTACAAATATATCATATATGAAGACCCAGATCAAGAAATGTGAGACATCACTCATATCACTTTGACCACACTCAGTTCATGAAAGAGCTGTGCACAAAACCACAGCAGCACACAGGAAGGTATGTTGTCTTGGATCTTAGATCACAAGCCAGGACACGTTCCTTATTCTCTAAAGAATAAGCAGCAAATATCAACAAGCATCCTGGTTTTAAGTTTTTATCATTTTGGCATCTTCTTGTCCTAGTTTTGTATATACCTGCAACTACTTTATGCCCAACAGTCTTCTCTTTCTGAGCTTTATTCCAATATAATTTCTATTAGACCCAAGATCATAATTTGTTATTTGGTTGGTCATAAATGAATAACAAATTTTGTTAAACAACATGTCCTCCTTACTGGACACGTAGATGCATGGCAGCTAATGCCAATTATAAATACCCTATAAATTACTTTTGCTTTGCCTAGAATTTATAACAAAAATAAACCAATTCCATTTGAATAGCCAAAACCATTGTATCCACAGATTGGTTGCAGGCTTTCTTCTGCCGCTTTTATTCGTACATGCAACCATGATACCTATTACGCAAAGAAAAGTCTCTGTCTGAAGTCTGAATTCTCACAGTTCTCAAGTTGCCATTGCTTTAAGAGAGGAACTGTTGGGACTCAAGACTGTAGACTAAGCATCTAGCTAAGGCTGAAAAAAGCTTTCAATGAAGTGAAATTTTATTACTTAGTCTAATTCATCAGCATAGCAAAGATCTCTGTGGATATTTTGAACATATTCTCCAGTAATTGAAAAGTATTGTTACTGATTCTTTACCAAAAGGAAATGGTTTCACTAAAAGGTTTAAGAGTAACAAATCAAAGACAGCTGAACAGCTCTACTTCAGTCTTCCTAGTTAGTTATTCAGACTGAATATATTTCTGCCAGTAGTGCCCTTTGAAGACTTTCACTGGAGTTCACAGAAAAATGTACTCAGGAGTTCCCATCATGTATGTACAACTAACATAGATGAACTCAAAGACAGTTAAATGAAAGAATCAGATCTTGAATTACTGGGTCATACACTGTGGGAGTTGGAAGATTTCAAACACAGGTTAAGTTAAAACAGATTTTGACAAATTACCCTTTATATTACCTAGAGCAATGTAGAGAGAAGGATGTAGATTATTTATATTATTCACCAATAGTTTTGAATTGTAGGATTTTTTGTCTATAACAATATGGAGCTTATCTAAAACCACTCTCCCATGTCACTTCACTAAGTATCTAATCACAAAAGACTGAATCATCTCAGGCATATTACAACTGTCACTAACCTAGATCATATACTACATACCAAATCTAAAACCTATACTATAAATCAGTGCAGGTTCCACACAACTGACTTCCTATTCCTAGTGAAGAACTTAAATTAGAATAAGATAAAACCAGCATGAAATTGAACTGTAAAAATGCATTTTGAACACCGAATATTCAAGTCACAGAAGACAGGGAACAAAAGACATTCTGGTTTGGGGATTTTTGTTTGGGAGTTTTTTTGGGTTGGGGGTTGGTTTGTTGGTTTGGGGTTGTTTGTTGGGTTTTTTTTCAAAAGATAGTCCCAGACAGAAAATAGAATTTTTTATTTTTTTTTAAGTATCAGATAAACTATTTTAGCAAAGCATATGAAGTGTAGGATAGCTATTGAGAGCCTTAGGCAATTTACCAGTATAATTAAGTTTCCTGTGTTAGCAGACGGTACGTTCTTGTATTGAGAAAGAAAGTCTTTATCATAGCACACAATATGAAACAACACCTCAAGAATAAAAGACCTTGGCAAATATATTATTATCAGTTGTTCTGGTAACTATATGGCAGACTGTTCAGAGGAAGATTGGACAAAATGTTCATGCTTCCTTGATCTGCATCAGGTTAAATGTGATCTTGTTTGTTACCAGCATCATTTTCTACCTTGGAGACTGGCTTTACAAGTCATTATAAAACAGCTCTTAAAGGATCTGAAAGGCAAATCTCTGATTTGTTTTGAAGCTTTCTACAGACACACTCTTAAAGACAACTGTTTGAACGAGCCACATATGTCTATGGTTTAGATGATGCCAAATTATGTATACAGTGAAGTAGTAATTTGTTAGAAGTTGTTTTTGTTTAATTTGGATTTAGATTTTTTAACTATTTCCACACAGCATACATTATTCAGGAAATGACTTGTTTTCCTCTTCTGAAATAAACTGCCTGCACCTGATGATTGCATAAAAGCAAGTCAGGCAGCCAGCTCACAGATTATGTCAGTCCCATGGCCTGAATCTCCTGTAAGGCCTCCTAAGAGATTTTTAGAAATACTTCTTATTTTAATGCCATTTCCTCAGGGAATGAAGACTGAGTTCTTAGCATAATTTATGTGCTAAGATACCTGCAAAATACATAAACTAGATACTTAATTCTAGTGAATAATCTGAAGATTTTCTATATAGAATAGAAAATAATTCAGCAATACCTTCACTCAGTTATTGAGCAAACCAAAAGTGTTTCTCTGAAAAACTGATATTGTTTCATAAATCTATGTGAAGGTAAACTGATGGTATACACCAGCTCCCCCTCTAAACCCATTAAAATGGATAAAAGCTATAATTTGCAAAAAATGACACCCCTGGAAAGAAGTGTACTCCTGAAAGCCATGCAGATAGAGCACTGAAGGGCTTGGAACCCAAAGAACTTTTCTTAGTTCCACATAACTTCTAGTAAGTCAGCCATTTCTCTGATTAACAGTCAAAAATCAGTCAGAATTTTATCTATCATGATTTAACCTATGGAAACAGGTTAACAGACTAATTGTTTAAGGAAAGAATAGTAACTTTGCATCAGTTCCACGCAAATTTTAAAGTGAAATATAACATGAAGTTCTGCCAGACCAGTACATTTCCAGAGTTTAGCTTATTGTATTCTAGGTTATGTGTGTTTGCAAAGAAGTAGTGCAGGCCAATAGAAGCCAATTTGGAAAGTGACTGTGGTACAAGCCCCAAGAGTCAGGGATAACTAGCACTCTCAGAATTGCATCCTGTCCTTTGTCCTTCCTGAGCTCCAAAGCACAAAACACTTGTGCTTAGTTTGTCACATATTAAGCATTTAGGTTGTATTTATGTTTAAGAATATGCTTTGTTTTGCCATTGCTACATAAAGTTACTTTATATACTATACTCAACAAGCTCTTACCTCAGCCAACACTTCAGCAATACAGAGAGGTTCATTGCGCCAGTCGATAGTCCACCCAAACAGTTCTGTGATTGTCTTATTAAAGAGAAAAACAGTACAAACTGATCTAATAGATTAAGAATCAATCAATAAACCTCCATCTGCTTTAAATTATGTCTGTACCATCTCAATGGCAACATCACAGGGCTCAGAGCAGCTGTGCTTGAAGTTGGCATTAATTAAAACGACTCTCCTCAGTTATGTTCAATTTAAACCCCTTTCATCAGAAAAGTGTTTTACAGCCTAATAAACTGCTTCAGATCAGGTTGCAACTCTTCAGAAGAGACCAAGTAACTGATGCAATTGTGACTTTAGTTATCACTATGCAGCATAGTACCCTTTCGAGCAGCTCTTTGATTAAACCAGCCCCTTCTGTGTTTTGAAGGCTCTCCCTTGTGCACACACACATATGCTTGCACCAAATAGGCAAGTGTTTACCAAACTCTTGTCCAGCCCTCCAAGATCCAGAACTGAGAGGGAACGGCTTTTTATGACCCCTGAGATTCCAGTTTAATTCCCATATTGACATAGCACAATTTCAGACTCCTCGTAAAAGATGCTTTTATCTTTTCGGGTCACACAATGTTTGACATTTTCATGGCCAGAGTGAGATATACAGGTTCAGTTCCAATCCTCTACCCAAGAAACTCAAACATTACAGCTCACAAATGTTAAAAGGATGTACTTATACATTATATTTACTTTTTAACTCTAAAATTCATGAAGCAAAGAAGTCACACTTCAGAGCCCCTTCTTTCCTCCAACTAGAGCCTAGCTTGAGCAGTCCAATTATTTTTGCTTCTGACCTTCTGAGGTTTGTACTTACTGCAGCACTTCATCATAGTTCCTACACAATCAAGACTACCCTGTACAGCTTGGCTTATGGCCTGGTGGACAAGTAACTTAGTATCTAGGGGATGACGTTTTCAGTTCCTTTAGGAAAGGGATTATGTGGGGTTGGAAAAAAATTGAATCTGAGCCCCCATTGTTTTGGCAAATATATGCAGACCAGGCATCAGGACCTCCTGCCTCCCTTGGGGTCATACTTCAAGAAGAATGGACACTGGAACTTTTCTCACAAGGCCATAACCAAGCTCAAGATCACAACTGGAGAGGGTTGCTACAATCCAAGTGCAGAGGTTTCAGATTCATCACGACTTGTTTCCTAGCACTTGCATCTAGATAGTTCATTGCTCAGCCTGAAGGGCTTTTCAGCATTCTGAAGAGCACTGTAAACAAAGACAGCTATTGAACTCAAAGCCACAAAGTGGACTTTTGGGACTGGATGCCTGTTTGTTTTCCTTTAAACAAATATGCATCTGAGATGTAACCCACATTCTCCAGAGAGAGAAAGAAAAGTGCCACAGTATTGTCTTTGCTTGCTGTTATGCTCGAGTGCCCTTCCTTCCACTCAAAAGTCAAGAGGCTTAGACAGTTAATGCTCAGGTATCAAAAAGCTGAACCATGAGTATCGAAACTGTAAGAGTGATTTACAACATACCTGATATTCAGTGTAATTAGGAGCTGAAGCACCCATTAGCAATCAGAAAATGGACAAATTAGTTTGTACCTACACAGGCTAAAAATGTTACCATTTAAATATTACCATATAATGTTTTTTCTCCCCTTACCCTTGTTCCTAGGGCTAATATTCTCCCTTTCTTCTCCTTCCTGCCAGTTCATCCATAGAGGTCCAGTGCTGTCCTCTCTCAACAAGACACCCCTCATCCCTGTTTAGTTAGGGACTCAGCATGCGAGTCCAATGCTTTCATTTAGCCCAACATCAACTCAGGTAAAGGCAACAGCATCTGGTTTCCAGTTGAGTCTTCAGATGTCTGCCAGATAGCTACCTTTTTTTTTCCTCCCATAAAGAATATTTAGTTTCCTTTTCCCACATCCTCTTACTTATGTTGGAATGTTTGTTGTCTTCATACAAGAAGCAATAGTTTCTAAACAGCAGTGGAAATTGTAAAGCTGAGATGTTTTGTGTTGCTCTATCCACAGTACATTAATTGTGTCTGGTTTTCAGGTGAAATGCCACAAATTTTAAAGTACCACACATAATGTGGATGCTCCCAGCAAACCAGATATGACAGGTTCACCTGCTATTTGTGCTCCTGCACTTAGTAAAGTGATTTGATCTTCACCTCCTGCTTAGACTAATTAATGTGTCTTGTGGCAAGTACTTTGTCTCAGCATGGTCAGTTCCCTTCCAAATGCATTTGAGCTGTGAATTCTCAGGGACAGGAGATTTCTCTCTGTCAAAACCATGCCATTTAAAGCAGTTGAGAAGTGGCAGAAAGAGGGAAACAGAAGAAGGAATCGTTACCTTTTCTTTTTTTGTTAACTTTTGAATGCCACAGGAAGCACGGTTTCAGGTAAGCTTTCAGCAAAGCACGTACATTACCACTGGAAATTATTTTCTCCCAAGTAAGACCAGCCAGCAATATTCCCACACCAGCTAGCTTCCACTTGAAGTCACATTTGAAGCATCAGAGTTCCCTAGTGGAAGCAAGCTGAGCTTTTGCCTAGTTTACTGGATGTTTAATTTAGCAGGTCACTGCCACATCCAGAATAATCACCTTTCTTCCCACTGCCCCAGTTGTAACACTTTCATTGAAATCTGAAAACAAAACAAAATAAAACCAAAATAAACCTGAAGTAGTCAAGTTTTATTAAAAATTTGACAGGATTCTGAAGATGGAGAAGAAAGCTGGTATTATCTCTTCTGTAAGAATTTAGGGGATATTTGAAATTATTTTTTTTACAAATCTAAACAAGCCTATGATCTTCCCCTCCTCGCTGCTAGAACTATGCTGTTCTATGCCCATTTTCCACTATAGTGTGCAATACAGTCTTTTCGATCTGCAAAGCTGTGTTTGTTCTGCAGGTGACACATACAGTTCTCAAACTCCTGCATGCACTGTCTCAAATCCCTTGCATCAGAAACCACTCGTGCTGCAGAGTTTTTGTTATTTTGCCTAAACCCACTAAAAAAAGAAAATGCACACTTTCATTTGCTGTAATTGCTACAGGTGCTTCTTAAATAGTATTTTCTGGTGTGACTGCCTACTAAAGAAAAGGAAAAAAAAAAACTACAAAGCAAACAGATCTAAAATACAGAAAGAGCTATTGAAATCAATTTCAATAGGCTTCTCTAAAATTTTACATGAAGTTAAATGAATAGTACTACAAGAAGTAACCTGACAGTGGTCACATATCATGAACGGAAAAGCAAGCATATTTAAGTTTCATGATTTAATGCTGTGTACATGCACAAGGATAAGAAGAAAACAACAGCAGATAGAGTTAAATTACCGAACTGTGGGAGTGAATTTTTGAGGGAAAGAATGACCAAGGACCCCCGCAGGAGCTCTCTGGAAGCAGTGAAGGAGGTGAAAGCCCCAGTAGATGGCACTCAAAGCTACAGCACAACCCCAGAGCTTACAGAGGCCCTAAACGTGGTGCACTGCAAGCAGCGGTCAGCAAGCTGTGGGCAGAGACCCCAGCAAAGATTTGAGGGAGAAGACTTACTGGTGTCTGAGCTGCTGTGTCATGGCAGCCGGGCTGCAAAAGACCAAGACAGCTGCAGGTGGCATCCAGGTAGCAGGTCTGGAACAGTAATCTGCTCACTAGCTCTCAACAAGGGTAGATATATTTTTCCATTGCAGCTTAGACATCTTTAACTCCCTGGCCACTTCCCACCTCACCCCATAACTAGCCTCAAAACTATGGGGGAAATTAGGAGTTTAGCTTCATAACAGGTTTTAATCAAGGCTATATTGGAGCAAGGTAAAGAAGGCAGTGGATGAGAAATTTGGGGCTGTTCAGCCTGGAGAAGAGAAGGCTGCATGGAGGAGACCTCAGAGCAGCCTTCCAGTATCTGAAGGGGGCCTACAAGGGTGATGGAGAGGGTCTCTTCGTTAGGGACTGTAGTGGTAGGACAAGGGGTAATGGGTTCACACTTAAACAGAGGAAGTTTAGATTAGATACAAGGAAGAAGTTCTTTACAGTGAGGGTGGTGAGGCACTGGAATGGGTTGCCCAGGGAAGTTGTGAATGCTCCATCCCTGGCAGTGTTAAAGGCCAGGCTGGATGGAGTCTTGGGTGACATGGTTTAGTGTGAGGTGTCCCTGCCCCTGGTAGGGGGGTTTGACCTAGATGATCTTAAGGTCCTTTCCAACCCAAACCATTCTATGATTCTGTGATCATCCCTCAACAAGAGCTTAGAAGTAAGTCACAAGGCAGGGCAATTCTCAGTAATGAGCTTTGTTTCAAAAGTAAGGGGCTACTCCAGTTTAACCCTCACAGCCACAGAGCCAGCAGTGGCTCACCCTGACCAAGTGCCTAGTCTTGTAATCACTGCAAATAGAGATGGATACTCTGCAAGAAGCTCTTCTGCATGCATAAATCGCTGTGTGCAGGTACTGCTAATGTTTGCCTAAACTTTGTTCCTCCTTTTACTGCCTTTAGAGTTCACAGGATCCCTTAAGAAATATGAGGAAACAGGCTATTAAAACCAAGTCAATTAGTGCATTCTAAAACATACAAACTGTTTATATAGGTAAGCATAAACCCCCACAATAACTGAGACATTAATCCTTAATAAGACTTTTTTTTTTTTTCCTTTTTTAATCCATATCTCTCTTCCACCACAGGGAATATTACAGCTGCTCACAGCTACCAAGACTGAGCCTTTCCTTTTACAGAGCAGATGCTATTGGCACTACTGGGCTGAACCTGGAACTTCTTTACAGCTGGATCAACAAGGTTCATGAATATTCAGGCACTAAGGAATTTGGGCAGATATCCAAGTGGCAGGAACCAGCTGCTGAATCTAAAGCTCTCCCAGGTTTTTATGCTGCAACACAACTATTCAGATTGCTTTATGCTCTAACGTGAGCACATTAAAGGCTATGAAACAAAAAAAAAAAAAAATCCTACTCTTGATAAAAAACATGCAGCCATTATCAAAGCTACTCCTCACAGAACTGCACATGTTATCACCCAGTAGCTGCTACTTGACCCATCCCTTTGGATGAGAACTTGCTTTTGTTCTGCTCTTCCCCTCCTTGGGAGTAGTAATATGTGGGGATGGAGCTGATCAGAGGTTACTTTCTGAAGGGCTTAGGTCACAGTCAGCATTTGCTCTTCCTGCCTTAGCTCTGAGCTGGGCTGGGAAGCAGGTACGACAGCCACAGATCCAGGCATTGCTGTGGGAGGGAAGCAGAAGAGGAGGGGCGTGAGGGAACCGAGCTGCAGCCTCTTTGCCTCTGCTCCAAGCTCAGGGCAGCCTCATCATCAGTCCTTCAGGCACGGACTTTTTCTCTGCCACTTCTCCAGCACCAGCTGCTAAACCTGCAGTTACCTCTTGGATAAGACAAATTCCGCAACCCCCTTTTTGCCAGTTCCTGGAAGAATTTGCACTGGAGACAGAGAAAGTGTGCAAGAATCATCTGAAGAAAACTGCTCCCCAAAGATAAAACACAGAGCACTGCAAAAACCAAGCATTCAGCATCTGGCCACCACTAACAAACAGACCTGCTTCATAGCAGTCAGGGCTACAGTGACTGCACCCTGCCTTCCAAGCAGCCTAGCTACATGGAGGAGCAAGAAGACAACTTTATACTTTCCCTTGGAGCCAGCACCAGCAAGTGCAGCTTTGACACTAACCAAACAGGGGCTCCAACATGCTGGTCAGGAGCAACCAGGGGTGGCCCGGAAGTGGTGATTGTACCAGTGCTTTTTGGGTTGATTTTCCTCCTGGGAATGGTGGGAAACACATTGGTGTTGGTTGTTTTGGGACGTTTCCGGCCTAGGAGACGCCCATCACGCAGCGTTACCAATATCTTCATCCTGAACTTGAGCATTGCAGACTTCTCCTTTCTGCTCTTCTGTGTCCCCTTCCAGGCCACCATCTACTCCCTGCCAGAGTGGATCTTCGGTGCCTTCTTTTGCAAATGGGTTCACTACTTGGCTACGGCAACAATGCTGGTCAGCATCTTTACTTTGGTGGCTATGTCCATGGACAGATACATTGCTGTGGTCCACGCCAAGCGCTCGCACTACATCCGCAGCAAGCGCAACGCTGCCCTCGGTGTGGGTGCAATTTGGCTTCTGTCTCTAATCATTGCCATCCCTGTGGCCCAGCACCAGGCCCTCATGAGTGGTCATCAGCAAGCACCCAACAGCTCCTTCTGCTGGGAGCACTGGGCAAATGGTTCAAGAGCCAAGCAGATGTACAAGGTCACCATCCTGCTGGTGGGGTACCTCTTGCCCCTGGTGCTCATCACCTGCTGCTATGCCAAGGTGGGTGAGAAGGACGGGAGTAATGTTTTAATGGAGGGAAAGATCAGTCCCACACTCTTGGTGGCTTGGATGTGTACACTTAAGCTGCCCAGCCAATAAACAGTAGATACAATCATTTCCATATTCTTTCCTAGTATAGAAAACTTCTGAGTCAGGGGGAGGGAATGAAAACAGAACGAAATTACACCATCTCACAAACAGAATTACAACTGCTAAGCTGACACTCAGCCTGACACTCAAATCCTGTAGAGACTTGCTGGTTTTCCTATTTTTCAGTTTGTTCTTTCTTGATAACAAATGTTTGTTCCCGGCAAGAGATAAAATTAATGGAGGAAGAAACAATGGCAGAGAGAAACAGAAACAATATTAAAGACATCACCCCGATTTCTTTCTTTCTTTTCTTTTTTTTTTTTCTTCTTTTTTGGCACAGAGCTCAGACACTGTGTCTTGCAAAGACTTGCAAGAAGAGATCTTAGGATTAGTTTTATTCAGCAAGAAATGTCCTCCTTTCTTCTTGTGGATTGCTATAGCTCAAAATTTTTGTTTCCCCTTACTGATCTTTAGCATATTTAAGATTGATAGTAAGTCTGTGAGTTGTGCTAGCATGCAGAATAACTATTCTGTGAATTTTGAATTAATAACCTGTTGTGGAGTGCCAGGGACTGGACTTCATTGTCAGTAGTCAGTGGCAGGTCTACCCTCTTGGAAATAAAATGTTTTCCTATTTAATCAAGAAAAAGATTACTTTCCTTACTAATCTGTTCTGCTATCATTAATGCTAAGGACAGGACAATGCACTTTTAGGTTTAAGATAAAAATCTCTAAACCTTAGGCTTTGCTTGTCACAAGAAGAAAAAGCCACTAGAGCTCTTAACTCCTGTCCCTGTAGCTCCAGCTGTTTGTCCTCTCACTGCCGTAGGCGAGCACAGCATCAGCTGAAAGGTAAGCTTCATTTAATGATTGCATTAGAAAATTTAGTTTCTTAGCTTCAAAGGCTGGAGAATAGCCAGGTTAGTGTCATGCTGTAATCAGGTTTCAAAAGCTTGATCTAGATGTTGTTAACTGAGCATTT
>NW_009930575.1:45596-59659 GCF_000696875.1 Nestor notabilis
CTACAGTGCTTTAACATTTCTTATAACTGTCTCACTGAAATGAGAACCTACCCCAACTGCCTGCCCCATTTGTTAGTGCTAAGTTCAGGAACGGCAGGACAGTCACACCAGTGACTGGTAGCCTGCTCTCTGCCTGTGTGTATAATCAGCCTAAAGAATAAATACAGATAATCTCAGGCACAATTTGAAATTCAAAATCAATCCATGGAAAAACTTCTCTGGATTTCAGCTTAGTGCCAGCAGAGCTCTTACTATGTGCTGAACTACATCTTCTGGAAGCATAGCAGTTTCAATGCTTCTGGCAAACCTTGTTTCTTGAAGGAGAAAGAACTGTGGAGAGTTTAGAATTAAAAGTCTCAAAACATCAAATTCAACTTTAGTTGAAGTCATGTTAAAACAATTATTTTAATTTTTGGTGCATGTATGAAAAGTTCAAATACTAATGCAAACAATTCAACTTACCATTCAATACCTTACTCCTTTTTTCCCCCCAAGGTTTTGTATCATCTCCATACGAAAGTAAAGAACATTTCCAAGAAGTCAGAAAGATCAAAGAGGAAGGTAAATATTTTTGGTTTAATCTGTACACATTATAACTATAATATAACAAATATATCAGGTTTCTAAAATAACTAATAGCCTTTTCAAGCTCCATCCGCATACTGAAATGTCATTCATGTACCAGTCTTTCAGCTCAGGTTTAGAATTCATGATGACAGTTTGTTGTATCTTTATAGACACAGCACATAATGTTGCCATTATTGAAATGCTGTATTGATCTCTATATACATGCCTTTTGATTTATTGTGCTATAGAAGAATCCCATAAATACTGTATTTTTTACAGTGGCAGCCAGTAAGATACTCAGACTATAAAAATATTTAGGTGTTTTGAGGACACCTTAGCAAGCTAAAAGGAAAACACTTGAAGAACTCTGAAACTGAAGTACTTCACTTTTGCTGCAGTTTGCATTTGAGATCTTCAGGTTTGCAAGAACCTGGATCCTGCGTTGTTCCCTCTGCAGGCCAAAGAATAGGATTATCCCTGGTTCAAGCTGCATGAAATAAGCAGAACTGCAAGTATTTACTGGGAAAAACATTAAGGATAGATTCCTCCCCCCCCAAAAAAAAAAAAACAAAACAACCAAAATAAAAATTCTTAGAGCGGATAAGCCATAATTAACAGAAGACTTCAGGTAGCAAAACTCACTGACTTCAGCGATGCAACATCAGACTGACCTGATGTGAAAGAGGAAAATGCTATTTCAGTCAGAAATGTTTTAATTGTTGAGTGTACTTTGATAAGGGAAACCGTGGGCTATCTGGCTAGTCAAAGGCAGGAAGTGGTGGAGTACTACCGTTAGATGCTGACAGCACAGTCCAGTCACAGTCTGTGCCAGCAATGCAGCAGCTGTATAACCCAAATGAGCAGTGTGTGTGTCTCCGAGCAGATGTGACAACCAGTGGAGATGCCTAGGAAAAGCTTTGATTTGTTCTCAGTCAATGCACTGACTTGTTTCAGGGCTACCTACCACATTAGAGCATCCCTACACAATGTTGCTGTGATTCCATCTATGATATAAATGAAGGCCATAACAGCAAACATGGCCATTTGATTGAAAAGTGTGTGCAAGACATAGAAATCAAAACTTTGATGTGACTCCAGAAAAAGAGACAGACACTGGTACCACAGCTGCAACAAACTACAGATGTTTTGAAACACAAAAACACTTCTGGGCATGACAGGTTGGGTCCATTGATTTATTGACTAGCCTGTAAATCTAGGTTGCTCACAAGAAGAGGATTTTGATGAGATTCGTACAACGGTTGAAAGTTTCTGGTGTTGTTTTCCTGTAAAGTAGTAAGTTACAGAATTTCATTTATGTATCTGTCTGCACTGTTTTCAGATTCCACCTGTAGAGTCTGATGAAAAAACAGCTCTACAGTTTCTTCATCTTTGAGTTTCTTGATTAGATGTGGCTGACAGAATCGATCTTAAGAAACTATCTTTGACTTCACCTGTCTAACAAGTTAATGGTACAGCACTTCTTTCCTCCCTCCTTAAGGGAGTACTTAAGGGTACTTCCCTGGCCATGATTCAGGAACACCCAGTAGCAATTCTTGTTCCATTTGGCACAATTAGGCCAATTCAATAGGTTATCCTTTCAGATGAAAGAAAAATCAAATATATTCCACTATACACATGCATCATCTTCCACAATTTGTCCCTTTCCAGCACTTCCTGTGTAGAAATTGCTCATCTAGCCTTCCTATAGGCAAAGAGCATCTTTAGCTTACCTATTGCAAGTATTTTTTTGTTTCAACCACTTCTTAGCACTTTATAAGGAGTCTTTCTTGGGTAGGTTGCAGACATGCACAATTTCTGCATATGCTTTCCAAGTATACTTGAAACACATTAACTGTCAATCATTCAAAGCAGATCTTCTTAAGAACACTTCATATTAGAGCTAAATAGGAAATTCATCTGTGCATGTCAGTTCTGTCTAATTGACCTGCTAAGTATATATGAAGGAAGCTAATTTGTGACAAGCAGTTTCATTTCCTTTTAAGTTAAACTTCATCAGAGATTAGATGAACAGCTTTTGCTTATTTTCATAGAACACCAGAGTGGATACGGACCTCAAGGGTCATCTGGTCCAACCTTTCTTAGCATGTAATTTTGCTCGAAGATGTTTGACAAATTATGCTTGCTCCAGATTTGAAAGGTTAATTTAGCATATACAGGACATCTTGCTTGTTCTGAAATACATGTGTGACTTTAGTGGCTAAACCTAAACTGCCTTGATCTATCAAAAGTAATTGTAACACAACAGCAGTCTCCCAATATGAGGTGATAAAATCACTTGATTCCCATCTGTTAATTCACAGTGTGCATCTTGACCACACTGATTGATAGGGAAAATGAAGTGTCATACGGGTACAAAAGACTACAGTCTGGAGCTATGACCACTCAGTTTCTACTTTATTCATATAATTTCAAGATAGCAGGACACCTGAGTTATAATTGTCCTCCCAACCCTAAGGGAAGGGGGTTTGGGTTTGTTCTGTTTTTTTTGTTTGTTTAGCTTGTGGGTTTGGGGTGATTTTGTTATTGTGGGGTTTTTTTTTAATAGATAAAGGTTTCCACTGCATACCAGTACCTGAAGCATCTTCTCTAAATAAGTCTTAAATGGCAGGCTTCGCATCAACAGGATCTGAGGACTGTGCTGTCATGAACACAACATTGCCACAAGATATATCTGGGGTTCCAATGTGGATTTCATTATGTGCATGATGGTTTCAAATCACCTCTCTCTTCTCTTCCATTATTTGTCATCTTTCTACTGTCTATCATTGTCCCATTTGCCACAATATTGTACTGAATGTTTGTGTTAGTTGAAGCTATGTAGGGACTAGATCTAAAAAACCTATAGTATCTCTATAGGTACTATAGGAGGGCCCTGTTTTCTAAGACATTGCCCAACATTTCGGCAATGTTGGATACATGATTATAAAGTTAACGACAAACACATTTTGGATGAATGGGCCCAGTTTATTAATAACCCAGAGAGCTCTGACAGCTGCCCCCTCCAAGTCAGTGTTCAAATACTTGCTGAAAAGAACAAATTTGTCTTTAACTGAATCCTAAAGATGACATAAAATCTTCCAGGCACACACAGCATATGCTTGGGTTGTGATTTGCAAGCTTTTAAGTTACAGCAGCTTTTTCAGCTTACGCAGACTTGAAACTTTGCAAAAATATCCCTTGCACAAATTTGGTTGTATCCTGACTTCATATTCCATTATCAAAAGAGCTTGACCTTTAATTCAGATTCCTACTTTGCAAATTTTTATATATGCTTGCCATGTCAGTGTCGGACATGCTCAATTTCATGTGTTTTTCCATTTATATGTAGTATTTGTGCATTAGATCAAGGAAGAATTTAGGAATTTTTGGAAGCTTAGGCTGAAATTCTGCACGATGACCTAAGACTGTACTTGTAGAAGAGATACATGACTCTCTGTTTCCCCATTTAATGCCATACTAGCTGCACAGGTTTTCCAGCCTTAAAACTGAGATGGTGTGATGCTGCAGGATTCCTCTTTGCAGTTTTGGATAATCATTTCAAGAGGCCAGTCAGCAAGACCACATGCTAAGAAATTCTGTGCAGTCCTGTACCACAAGTAAATTATACTTCAGTTCTGTTCTTTCCTTTCTGCATTAGGCAGAGTACAGAAAGTCTATAATTTTGCTCCATGGAAAGCTAACAATTCCCTGTGTGGCAGTGCTGAAAAGCGTTTCATAAAGTCCCAGCCCTAGGAACTCTGTACGTACATTTGCAGTAAATAAGATGATTTCACAATGGAAATTAATGCAAACCAAGGTCTATTCTGATCATGAAATGGCCCTGTGGTGTTTTACTGACCTCTGAAGCACAGCAGGGTTCCTCAATGTTTACTCAGTTTTGTCCTTTACATCTTTAAAGAACAAATAACAAGACTTGCAAACTGAACAATCAGAAATGCTTTTTCAAGTTTAAGAATGTTCCTGAGGATATGAATTTCACAGGTATTTTGCAAGCTCCCTTGAAAGGACACTAGGACTTGTGGAACCTTGAGGCCAAAAACGCCAATTAACAGACAACTGAGCCATTTAAAGCTAACAAATTAATACTACCCCTTTCTACTGTTTAACTACAATAGAAAGATGAACCGTGCTTACCTGGTGGGAGAGCAGTGTCTCTTGTTTTGTGCTCTATTCCTTTCCTAATAATTCCTACAATTCTATTTTCCTT
Source organism: Nestor notabilis (assembly GCF_000696875.1). NCBI lineage: Eukaryota > Metazoa > Chordata > Aves > Psittaciformes > Psittacidae > Nestor > Nestor notabilis. The sequence goes on from NW_009930575.1 coordinate 50,392, forward strand.
ATTTTATTACTTAAAAAAAGATAAGAAATACGCTCTTCTAGCCAATCTGAGTTGAGAACTAAGCTGTCCACAAAACTATCCTAAGTCCTAGATCTTGTCCCAAAATTGTAATGGTCAGTTCAAAGCACATCTCTCTCTATGAAGCTGTTTTCTTCCTCAGCTCATATATTCACCACCTTACATTTACCTACATGCAAATTAGCTGTTCATTGCTCCCAGACCTAGCTAAACACAAATACACAGAGTTGATTTGACACACCCCCTGGAGTACTGCATGTTGAAGATATTTACCTCAACTTGAGCTTCAGGTAAAACATACAGAATTCCTTCAAGGCAGACAGGTATTCCTGAATATCTTGGCCAAGAGAAGAAAACGAAAGTTGCACTGTAACTGCTTTCCTACATGCTGAGCTATTTCTTTGGCTTCTATTCATACAAATGGAAGGTTTTCATATAGTCTTAATGAATGTGATGTTCAAGGCCTTGGCACTGGAACAACAGGAAGTACAGCAAAGGAGCATTGGAGATCCTGGGATCCGTCCAGCAAAAAAATATTAATCAGAAGTGAAATCCTGTAAGTTGTTTTGCTAACAAGAGTCTATGGCAGCAGGAATAGAGAGCATCATTACCAATTAGTGAATAATAGGAGTATCATAATGCTCATAGGCATCTATGAATAAAAAGTAAGCAAGTACTAAGGGCATCAACAGAGGAAATTAATGACAATCACAGAATAAGAGATGTCCAGATCAGCAGTCAGAATACTGCAAGCAAGCTGCCAGGAAATGAAGAGTCCACTCTTAGCACACAGTGCAAACTGCCAAAATGAACTGGTAACTGAAAATCTATTTGCTTCAATCTCTCCTCCTCTTCATGACAGCCGATCGCCATCTCTGATTGCAAGGAAGAAAACAGAGAACATTGAAAAAGAACACTTCCAGTGTGATTTTCAGACCACTGAAGAATAGAATTACACTCAAGTGTAAATCTATTTACAGTTACAGTTACAAGTAACAGCAGTTACAAGTGCTTCAGAAGTAAGTAACATATGCATTTGCTCTGAAGCAGAGGAAGCTGCTACCCAACATTTAAGTTAAGAATAGGTATGCTGACTTTTTTAATCAGCTTTAATTAGCTGTGTGTTTATCACTAAGCTATAACCATGTTTCTGGAGATCAAATCGTTCTTTGGGACCTTTCTGTTAGAACATTAGCGGTAGAAAGGAAAAGGATGTTTTCAAATGCATGAGGGAGAGTCAGACTTGTGAACAAAGAGAGAAGAATGTGGCACCAGGAGAGAAGAAACTGATAGTTTCCACTTTGCATATTGGCTTAAAGAGTGACTTGGAGCAAAGGGATGCTTTTGACTCATTTCTGACTTCAGAAAACAGAGGATCCCAGAACCTAAAGCCACAAAAATCGCTCAGAAGTTGGTAAGTACCTCCAGTAGTACAGTGGTAGACTGTGCTAAGCCACATGTCCTTTCTGGGCACCCATAGTGTGTACCTGCCGTATCTAAAAGCAGAAGTTTAGGGCACCATGGGTCAGTACTGCTTTGCACAGCCTTCGCTACAGTAGAAGTACAATATATAGCCAAGTCTGAAACTCTGTAGCTTACTCAAAGTCTGAGGCAATCAAAACATGCACCAATTATCTCTCAAACCTTAGGGGAAAAGAGATACAAGTTAGAGATTAACATGACAGGAAAAAATAACTTATCGGTAAAGCACATCATCAGACTTTGTATTAGAAGTCTCAGCCCCCACACAAAGGCTGAGGAAGAATGGTATGGTATGGTATGGTATGGTATGGTATGGTATGGTATGGTATGGTATGGTATGGTATGGTATGGTATGGTATGGTATGGTATGGTACGGTACAGTGTAGTATGGTACAGTATGGTATGGTATGGTATGGTGTGAAGAAGCAGGACTAGCTAGAATAAGTCTGCCTTTGGAGTCACAGCAGAACATTATTAATTGAAACTAATTTTGGGGAGTAAGGAGAAAGATGAGCCAAAGTCCAAACCAAGTTTATTACATCCCCCATCCTCCCACAGAGCAGTAATAGAGGAAGTGTCAGTTGTTATTTGCTGATAAGACAGTGTGGAAGAACAGGCATAGGCTTCTTTATGCTTCTTCCTTCAGAGTCATGGAAGGAAAAAAAAAGAGAAAAAAACTTCTACCACATTCAGAAAGCAGCAGTTGTCTCACTAATGAAGCCCAGTTTTTCAGCGAGTTAGTGAGAATGTACTATTTAATAAAAACCTCACTGAATGTTCTTTCCCATTTCTGTGTGGCTGAGGTACACAGTACAAATGGATGGCCTGATCAGCTCTGAAAAAAGATGTGTAGCGAAGTGTCTTTTCCTGACTAGGTCAGGCAAGTGACAAGCTCTCTCCCCTGGGAAAGGGAAAAAAAGACAAAGAAAAGCAGGAAAGCATAAATGAGAGTGAGACCACCTATAAAGATACCAAAAGAATAAGCAAGTAAATTCTGGAGAATCTGTGCATGGCAGAAAAAACTGGGGGGAATAAAAGAGAAGTTTATTTGACAAACAAAAATATTTACGACTCTCCCAGTCTCCATTTCCCACCATGCTATGGATTCACTGTATAGTTTACACACACTTACTTCATCTGTAAAACAAATAATGCTCTAAGTTATTTTATGATCTGCTTGAAACACTTCTAGAAGTATAAAAAGAGAAATAATCCAGTAGCGGCCATTGTACACATCTAGTACAGACCCACTGAACCTTTGGAGATGAACCAGAAGGCTGGCATTAAGTGGGCAGAGCTAGACCAACAGTAACCCATTAACTGTGTTAATTACTATGGCCCACTGAACACTCTCAAACTGTCTGCCACAGCTGGTACTAACATTAGTTACAGCTATAAAGTTACCATATTAAAAGCCAAATAGATTTTATTTGTTTCCTCTCTGTTAACCAGATACTCCCCAACTTGAAAAGACAGACAGAATTTCTATTTCCAAAACATGTTTTTTGAGTCATGAATTATGTACATTATTGCTCTAGTGTTGTCTGTGGTTTGCATCTGCAAAATCCCTAATAGCTGGACCTCAGAAAAAGCTTTATGCTAACAAACAGCAACTGCAAACCCATTTTTTAATATGCAGCCCTATGTTAAATACATGGTTTATTTTTTCACAGTAAAGGGAGAAAAGAAACTAGGTATATATCCCTCACTCAAAAGAATATTTCAGTGCTTGTAGCCCTCTAATTTAAGCATGGCATGCTATAAAAGGTTGCCATGGTAACAAGCCCAAGCTACTTAACATTGCTGGAGGGTAATCAAGTAGCACCATTATTACCAGTGGAAACTAACGATAGAACCTGTTTATTAATAATTTCTTTAGTACCTGTCATACCACAGTAGATATGTTAAACCCCACAAGGCCACTATATCTGTGTCTTTCAGTTCCATCAACTTCTAATCATACCACTATAAGGACAGCATCTGATTCCCAGCATGGCCAGTTTGAGGACATTTGGGAGCTGAGTTTGTTTACTCACATGGGAATATGCTTTGTCACTTTATATGCCAGGCAATTTTCCCCTGCAGTTATTTTCAATAGCCTTAATGTTCCTCAGCCTCCAAATCCTATGGATTATTTCCACTCTTCCATGTAACATAGTTGCAGCGTCTGAATTGTTTTAGGTTTTAGAGGCACTCTCTATATTGACAAGAAACTTAACATGAGCCATCTTCAGTGTGCGCTTGCAGCCCAGAAACCAACCGTATCCTGGGCTGTATCCAAAGAAGCATGACCAGCAGGTCAAAGGAGGTGATCCTGCCCCTCTACTCTGCTCTTGTGAGACCTCATCTGGAGTATTGTGTACAGTTCTGGTGTCCTTAACATAAGAAGGACATGGAGCTGATGGAGTAAGTCCAGAGGAGGCCACGAGGATGATCAGGGGCTCGAGCACCTCCCTTATGAAGACAGGCTGAGAAAGTTGGGGCTGTTGAGCCTAGAGAAGAGAAGGCTGCGTGGAGGCCTCACAGCAGCCTTCCAGTATCTGAAAGGGGCCTACAAGAATGCTGGGGAGGGACTCTTCATTAGGACTCTAGTGGTAGGACAAGGGGTAACAGGTCCAAACTTAAACAGAGGAAGTTCAGGTTAGATATAAGGAAGAAGTTCTTCACAGTGAGGGTGGTGAGGCACTGGAACCAGTTGCCCAAAAAAAAAAAGTGTTCAGGGCGAGGTTGGAGGGAGTCTTGGGTGACATGGTTTAGTGTGAGGTGTCCCTGCCCCTGGCAGGGGGGTTGGAACTAGATGATCTTAAGGTTCCTTCCAACCCTGTTCTAGGATTCTATGATTCTATTCTATCTCCATTGCCTATAGAGTTATTTGTTTGAGCCAAAAACAGGCAATCCTTGCTTTCCACAGAGGAGAAATGGGTTTTAGCATCCTTTTTCATAATGCCATAATGTGCCCACCTGGCAGTTGTTAGTGTTGCCTGTGTTATTCTGCCTTCATTACTGACAGAGGAAGGCAAACTCACTCATCCCAGAGACTTGCTTGATCACTGAAACCATTTAATTTGTGACCTTGTCTTTTCCAGACAGCACAGACAGTGCTGCTTGTGGTTGCTGTGTTCCTGCTCTCCTGGCTGCCACACCACATTATCACAATGTGGGCTGAGTTTGGGCAGTTTCCTCTGAACAACATCTCCTTCACCTTCCGCATCATCTCTCACTGCCTAGCCTATGGGAACTCCTGCATCAACCCAATCATTTATGCCTTCCTCTCAGAAAACTTCCGCAAGGCCTGTCGTCAAGTCTTCACCCGCAAGCTCTTCCTGCAGTCAGTTCCCGCTGCGAAATTGGTCAGAGTACGTACGGAGAACTTCTCCACCACACATTCGACTACTAACATGTAAATTGGTCTCACAAATACATTTCAGGAGGAAGAGGAGGAGAAAGAGTGCTGTCTGGGGAGAACAAGTATACAAGTGCATTTCAGGGAGTGATGCAATCTGTAAAAATGTGGATTTTGTTAGATTACCAGAGTGGTAGGAGGCATTTTCCATGTGGCTGTTAGGATGCTTGACACAGCTTGTCCTAGGGCACCTTACCAGGTGCAACACAATTTTTTGAATGTCCTTGTACTGCCCATAAGATAGAACTCATATGTAGCTGTAGTTATGTGTAAAATACGTAGTAGTAGTAAAGTAGTAGTCTAAAATAGAGTTCCACAGAAGATATAAGACGGACAGACAGAAAAGAACAGTTAATTATGCATGTAGACAGTCATTAGGATGTGCACAATAAGTAATGTGAAGTTTAGAGAGCACAGAAAAACAGTTTAGGAAAACTGAATCTAAAAAGCTTTTGAATATGTCTTTGTTTTTTAAGTAGGTTTGACCATATGCAAGCTACAGTTTTAGCTCGCTAGCTCTAATAGGGCCTCTAAATCTCTTTGAAGGCTTTGCTATAGTATTTACCTGCTGGGTTGTAGAACTTTCACATGACATGTCAGTGATGTGCATGTCTGCATTTGTTAGCTCTATATCAGCTTACATATCCCAGGGCTTGAATGTGTGTACACTCTCAAATATAAGTACTGCTCTTTATCACTGTCTCTTTATCACTGTCTCTTCGTGAGTAACAGTAGGAAAGTGTTTAAAAGAACATGCTTAAAAGAACAGTGGTTTTGTTTGAAAGCAACATTTACAAAAGGCTTTATTGGTATACGTAGTATTCTCTCAGTATATATACCCAAAGCTTTTTATTGGCTACTTTAGTATGTAAATGTCAAATGTTTTGGGGGTTTTTGCTAGGAATACTTGTTCATGAGTACCATAGCAACAATCAGGTTAAACATCGTTTGTACCAAGTTCAAGGTTCCTGTTTGTAGATATATAAAGTGCATATTACTTCAAAATTAAGAAGCATATGGCTAAAAGGACTTTATTATTTCACTGTGTTGTCTGATTTGATCATACGGTGTGCTACAATCCAGACTGACCTGTCATGGGATTCACTGTAACACAATTCCAGATTCATACACTATGCTACTGAGCCTTTAAAAGTGAGTAACAGAAGTTAAACTACAAACTACTAAAAAACAAAAAAAAAAAACCCGTAACAAAACCATCCAAACAGAATCTTCACGTCTTCAATAGAATTTGTTACAGCTATCAGAACATACACTTAAGTTCTGTAACATGTAACACATCAATAATTTATTTTTAACATCTGCATTCTATACTTCAGTTCCAAGTATACCCACATTGCCTTTTATAATCTGGATAATTAATGAGAAGCCAACCTTCCTTCCATTTTCCTTCCACATATTTTAACTCAAGAAAAAAAAACTACTCTTATCACCACTGAGTTACTAACACAAACTAAGCAGATACATTCACTATCAACAACCACTGCCACATAGTTCGACCACAGATCTTGTGTCAGAAGTGACTGCTTATGTGGTTATCATTTAACTGTGTTTAACTTTGGTTGTACCATTTAGCTGGAAAATATAGGTAATAGAGCAGAGTATTACAGTACACACCTGCAACAGTTAGGAAATTTTAGCCCGAAAAACTGATTGATTTAGTCCTGTATGATAACTATGAGAAGCCAAATACTTATAGTCAAGACATTTGAGATCCCAAGCAATAATTTCCTTGAGAAACTTAAAAGGGCATCTCCGTATTGATCTGGGAAGCACAGTCACCACCACCTGCCTCAGGAAAGACACTCTGTGAAGCAAGTATTAATGCTAATACAGCTAAGTACTGAAGCTTTGAAAACCATCAGATTCAAATTATATGACACTTGAGATGGAGCCAGCCTGAAACTGCTTGGGCAAAGCAGACAAGAAAATATTAGAATTTTTACTTGGAGTTTCTCAAATACAATTTACCTCACTTAAATTAATCTGTATGTCTACAGTTAAAGATAACAACGTAAGATGCTTATATATGAACGGAAATAGGATCTTTAAATTAAAATACTAGATTGTCCCCAGATTTCTGGTTTTTACCCTACTCTTATGCGTGAAGAGTAAGGTTCTGCTTGTGGACAGCAAAACTGCCCGATTTGCAGTTAAATCATCTACAGAGGAGACACAAGTAGTCTACGCAATGAATGGTCCAAAATACAAAGGTTTCCAGTCTCTGAGAGAATCACTCTTCCACTCTATTTCTAATTGAAAGTTTTCTATTATATGAAATAATTTTACCACAGCTTGTAACTTCCCGTAAGAGCCCCTTAACTGTGCAATGTGAACAGAGTACATGCGTACAATTTCTAGATTATGCAGCCTTATTCTCAAGTGATGTGCAAGCTTTCTGTTTGCTTAGTTTTTACTCAGTATACTATAAGTAGCTCCAGAACCTGACTTCCTCTACGACCAAGTATTTAGATACTGTTCTGTGTTCTTTTAACAGCTTACTATTTCTACATACCGAGTTTTAGTACACACTAAAGGGACAGCATGGGAAAAACAACCATTAAAAGAAAAGGCTGTGACAAATCACTGCAACAGAAATCAGAGCTAAAATGCTGGGTTTGTGTGATTATTTACCATGGATACAAACTAGCAGCTAGATACAAAATAACCTCCTTTTGGTTTAAAGCAGAAAAGAAAAATAGCAAGATACTCAAAAGAAATCTTGTACTCTATTACATGTGAGTCATTAGAACCTGTGAGTTAGAATTAGAACCCAACTTCTTTTCTGTAACAGGAGACTTTTTTTTTTCTTTTGGTGGTTTGGTCATTCCCTTTGTTCTTACAATCAGTTCAGCCTGGACATGTCATCACAGCATGCAGCAACAATGTGCAGAAAATACTTGAAGGCTTTTAGAAATTTAACAGAACATGAAGCAGCAAGATCCCATTTCTCAGTGAAAGGTGACCATAAAACAACAAATTAAGACCCTGCAAAAGTCTCAAGCTTTATTGTGCCTTCTCGTTCCCACCAATCAAGATAAAGAAGTATCTGGTATAGAATTCTCTGAATGAACTGCTGCATCACAAGAAAATCAGATACGATTTGTCCTTTAGTCTTTCTACATGTATCTATAATTGCTTAAACTAGGAAAATATTTTCTTTTCTTTCCTGCCATAGTAGTAATTTTAAAGCTTTAACAATGAATGTTTAGCTGCTGGTGGTGGGAAGCGATGAAACACAACAGAGCTGCACATCACACAGGCATGCTTTCATTCTGATTTGGATTTAAGTTAGAAGTCTAAACAAAAAAACAAAATCAACTGATGAGATCATTCTTCAGTCTTCTTCAAAGGCATTATGTTACTACTCACAAGCTTCATTTTGGAAAGCCAGGAACTGCAATGCCTCTGGACATGACTACTGCAGCTTCCAGAACAATGCACAGTTAACTCAGTCACCTGGTTCTGAAACTCAATCCTCTATTCTTCCAATCTAGCTTACACACAGAAGCTCATTTGCTCTTCCTTAAAGACTTCACACTCGGGCCATGTACTAGTGCTTGGCAACCTGAATCAACCCTTGACAGGTGACTTATTAATCGAGGAGTCCATGCCTGGGAGACCTGTCCTTTTCCGGGCTGCAGTCTCTATTTTTCGTACCAGGTCCACATCCCACCGATGGGTGACAAAACTAACCACAGCTCCAGGTGTCTTGCTTCCAACCCGTCCAACTCGCCCCACACGGTGCAGGTAGTCCTGCAGGGTGTCTGGGAAGTCATAGTTGACCACTAGCTGCACACTGCTGGTGTCCAGGCCCCGCGAGGCAAGGTCAGTGCAGACAAGGACAGACACATCACCCTTCTGGAACGAGGCAAAGATGCCAGCTCTAGCAGCTGCTGACATCTGTCCCTGCAACCTCAGGTGCTTGATTTTGTGGTCATCCAGGATATAGCCCAGCCAGTTGACAGTGCTGGCACTTTTGCAGAAGATAAGAATAGACCCACTGGACGCTGGGTGCTCCTTGAGGAGCTGCAGCAGTTCGGGCAGCTTGTCCTGGCCTTTGATGCGGACAAACTTCTGCTGGACATGGGGTGGCAGGTGGTGCAGGCTCTGGGTGGCGAGGGTGACAAACTGGCCCACATCGGTGAACTTCCCCAGCGTCTGGCTCAGCCCCGTGGGGAATGTGGCTCCGACCACCACCACCTGGGTCCTCTCTTCCCCAGGGCCAGCCGGCCCGGGTGCACCCGCGGCCAGGGGCGCGTGTGCCAGGATCTCCTCCAGCATCCCCGCGAAGGAGTCGTCCATCAGGGTGTCCACCTCGTCCAGCACCATCCAGCGCAGTCGCTC
>NW_009930576.1:0-6894 GCF_000696875.1 Nestor notabilis
TTTCCAGGCTGCCTGTCCTCGCTTCCACCTTGTATAAGCTTCATGTGGTACCAATCTACCATCTGCTAAAAATCAGCTTTTTGGATAAAATACTTGAGAATCTTACAGAGAAAAAAACAACAATCCATGTCTGCTAAGTCAAGCTGTAGCAAGTCTTTCTCAAGATGGCTCCACGACCTAGGTAAAACTTCTTCACTGAAATCCTTCTCCCAGTTCCATGATTATGATCTTTTGTTTGAAGACAGACTTATTATTTCCATAGCCTGGATTTCTACAGTTCACAATCTAAGACCTCTGTTTTCTCCTCTACCTAACTGCCCACAAAAAAGTTGAAGGAAACGAGCTAGTAAATACCCCCAAAGAAAAAAATTCCCGAAACAGTATGGTAATAATAATCATAATCAAATAAAGTCTTACAGTAAGTAGATTTTTAAATTAATGAGATTTCCTGAAGACTACAAGAGACTTTTTCTTGCTATGGATATTAAGTAGACATTGGACAGACACTGTACTGATAGGAAATAATATAAACCCCTTGTGATATATAGGTAATTGACGCCCTCTGTGAGATGAACGTTGGAGATAGGCCTGCACCAAACCTCTGGGGCTTTAACATCCCAGAATTTGTGGAGGATGGTGGGCAAGTCCTGAACTTGAAACTGTACCTTGACATCCTGCCTGACACTTTCCAGACCTGAAGATGCATGTGCCATGACTGTGAAGTTTGGTGCTGTGATTCGTTTGGTAGAGACACCTTCTGTAATTGAAACAGTCCATTATAACCTCTTGCAAGATCTGCCATAATCACAGGAGAAGTTGACTGACATAGAAAATGAGATATTTTATTTAGCGTAACTGCTGTTACAAGCTGATTATAGATGATACAGTCCACTGGGATATATTCAAGTGAGTTCATCACACCAAGTCTGAGTTTTAAAAACCAAATTCCTTCTTCAGCTGTAAAATTTGCTCATTTGAACACTAGCGCTTAGTGTGCTCATTCGGTCTAGAAGAAATGTATGACTCATGCAAGGAAATACCTTCTGGTAAGAAGTATAATCATTCCAGTGAACTCACTGCAGCTAGGGATGACTGAGTTGGTCTGAAATCACAGAATAAACATTTAACAGGCAACAAGAGTATATTGTATGTTTTTATGCTATGTTGGCTTAAATTACTGAGATGGACATCTCAGTGGCATCAGCTGGAATTACTGGAGGCTTAGTATGGTAGATCACAAGTGTGCTCTGACACACAAAGGAACATATTCAAAGCTAATTAAAAAATAAAGCTTAGCCACTACCAAGCAAGAGCATTTTATAGGGGTTGCATGGGAATCAACTCTACCAATAATTACATTCTATTTTTATTGAGGTTGTGAAGAAAAATAAAAAAAATATTTGATGACAAAGTGTGTAGATTATGCAAAGGTTGGTGGAACAGTAAACACTAATAAGGGGAAGACAGTCACTGGGAGAAAGCAAGTAAACTAGGCAAATCCAAGTGAAGTGCACATCAACAGATCCAAGTGTAAAGGCAGATATTCATGGACCAGAAATGAAGCCCATGATTTTTAGGAATAAGGAACACTTCACTGGGAAGTGGTGAATCTGAGGAGTCTCTTGCATAGTAACACATGATCAACTGAACCTGAGCTCCCAACTCAATCCTGTGGCAGAGAGGCATAGTGCAATCCTGGGGTGAATAAGCTAATGCACACTGACAAGGGTGTGCTTTTTTGCAGTGATTATACTTCTGAAATGCAGCTGTAAAATCCTTTTACTAGAAAGACATTGCTGTATCAACTACAAAATATTGCCTTGTGCCTTTAGAGACTATAGCTCTGGTGTCCATATTTTTCCAATGATGCTAAAAAATAAACTGATTATAGAAAGAGGTGTGTAAAAATCTAATCAAAGCCTAGAGAAAATGCTGAGTGACAGACCTGGTATTTAGTTTGATTACATTATCACTTGATAATAATATCTAAAATGCCTTTTTTAAGAAACTCAGGGTATTTAATTTACCATAAAAAGAAGTATGAAAGACTGATGATTTATAAAGTATATTGAAGAAAACAAATAATAATCAAAAACAAACAAACAGACCAGACTTCTTGCAATGAGAGCCATGAGAACTGAGGGAGTCTTCCTTTCTTGATGACTGCAAATTAAAACTACATTCCATCCTGAAAAATGATGCTTTGCCAAAAAAAAGAAATGTTTTCATCAGGCCCAAGTGATTGGTCTCAATGGAAGAGTGACTGGATGAAATTCAGTGGAATGGGATACTCAGGAGAATAAACCAGATCATCTAATGGCACTTCTGCCCACAATTCATGGGAATATTCATATAAATAAGGATCATGAAAATTCAGTCAAACTCTGCTTTTGCTTTGCTTTTAAGCTATGTTCACATATTTCTTGTGCACTAAGTTAAAAAATCTGAGCTCAAATGAATCACCAAGTTTCTCCTGGTTTCCCAATGCCATGCAAAACCTGTAGGCTCAGATTTGAAACAGCTCATTTTCTTTTTTTTGATTTTTTTTTTTTTTAATTTCAGGCGATTTCTGTACGTTTTATGTTAGTTTGCAAACAAACTTGGTCCTATCAAGTTGTAGTATGTGCTATTTTCAAAGTGCTGCTTTTAATTGTATCTGCTGTCATCATGGCTTAGAACTGGGCTTCTGGATACTATAATAATACACACCATTATAAAAATAAAGAACGCAATAGGAAGCTTTGGGTCACAGCTGCAAGGCTGTTGCCAAATCATTAACCTTCTCCCTCTCCAAAACAGCAATAAAAAATCATCTCTAGAGATTACAGCACTGAAGACAACAAAGTACAGTAGTTACATTTCGAGATGGAATCCAGAAACTGCCAAAATGAAGATATGCAATCTCCACTTGGGAAGAGGTGATGAAAACCCAAGTACATAGCCTGACAAGTGAATCATGTCAACAAAAAGAAAGCAACAAAAATCAACTTGTAAAAAGCATCTCTGTATGTCAAATTGTTCAGAGCAGTGGACACATTGCTGAAATAAGTTCAGTAAAACTCTCATCATAGCTTTCAGGAGTTGAAACTGCATACCAGAAATGGAATGAAATTCCATATTGCTTTGCAGCTGGTAACATAAGGGTGATAACAGTGTGGAAATATTGGCTGTGCTAGATCCAGATCCTCTGCACTCAGGAGAGTGATTGTCATTGATGTCTGAAACACTAGAAATAAATATGAGTATGTTTCTTCTTAGGGGTGCACTAAAGAGTCTGTATCATACCCAAGGATGTGGGAAGGATGCAGACTGAGAAGGATGCAGAGTAGTTGCTTGTGAGAATGGTGGGCAGGGCAGTGATGTTTCCTAAAACCTCTTTGGAGACTAGGATGACTTCTGCAAACCAGCTCTTCCAATCAATTTGATTGCAAGACAGTTCCAGTAATTTCTGCAAATTCTACATCCAGCCTGCTGCAAAAATCCTGCTCCTCTCCACTCATGGGCAGGTTACTGGAGTTTTAGGGAGTAGAACATTTCTCTGGAAAATAAAAACGTTTGTATGCTATCTGGGAACTACTCCTTATCACTGGGACTATTGTGTATTGAAAAAGGGTTTAAGACAACTACTTTTTGTTTTAAATGACAGTTTCAGTGAACTGAGAAGTGGAGTAATCAGCTCTTAGAAATCTTGCATACTATCTAGTGGATGGCAAATGTATAATAAATTTGATGGATTTTCAACTTTGAAAAAATCCAAAAAACCTACAGATAAATTAGTGGTGATTGCTTTGAAGGGACATGGTGTATGGGCTTAATTCATCCATCATGTAACTGCGTTGGCTGCATTGGAACAGTGAAGAATAACAGAATTTGGTTTGTTTTCTTGCCTTGCAAAATAACTAGATGCAAGAAGGTCTCTATAAGTGAAATACATTTGAAAAACACAACTAAAGCAAGATGTAGTAGCCACACAGAGATAAAAACTAAAGATGAGCTGAGCAGTTGATTTTGAATCGTATTATTACTTATTGCTCACATGAATATTTCCATGTTTCAAATGTAACTTGAGCATTCAACAGTACTTGGATTACTGACCTAAGTGCTGCTGGTGATAACATGCCTGTTCCAGCGATATTTGCTCTCGTGTGATTTACTCTGATTCTGAATATCTGTGAGCTCCTCTACAAAATATGAGAATGCAAATTATTAGAAGTTACGTAAAGAGGGCTGATCAAATTACAGATAATGTGGAAAAACACATTAAAAATTAAATTAACAGTATGCAAGCCAAAGATGAAATAATTTCACATAAAAACCTAAACCAAAACAAGACTCCAGCAAAAAGAAATGCATTTTCAGTTGACATGCATTAAGGAAAAATAGCATACATAATTAAACCCTCTTCTTACTAATGTTTTGCGAGTAAAAAACATTTTGTATAGTTTCCATATTCTGAAATAATTTATTCAAGAAATTTGGTGTGCTGCATTCAACAAGCAATCCTAGAAACCATGGGAAGAGCACTTTCAAGAGAGGTGTTAAGAGACTGGTTCTGCTGAGCCAAACGGAGGCACGCCAGAATGGCACCAAGCCCAGCTAAGGGTTTTCTGTGTACCAAGCAACATGCACATGATGGGAATGTGGCCAATGCAAACATGCTGTATTACTGCTGAAAGGAATAAAGGCAAATGTGAATCTGTCACTCCTATTATTCTTTCTCATTGCTCTACACTATGCAGTGGACAAAATACTCTGTTTTATTGCTGTTGCATTTAAAATATATATAAATACTATTAATTGCTGTACCTCTGAATTTTTCACCTTCTTCAGCACATGCCTGATGGCATAAATAGTTCCAACTGAATCAACAAGATTATTTATCCTTTTAAAAGCAGGCACAGGCTTAGTATCTTTACCAAGATGAGATACTGATTCCGATTTTTTGTGGTTCAGTTATTTTCTCTGTCATTCTTTTATTTCTTTTTATTTAAATAAACTATTTCTATGTAAAAGAAGAGTTATGCTAATAAAAACTGTGTCCCGAAATATGCAACTTTCTCACTCAGGACCCACCTTAACTAGCATGAATAGTCCCATTTCACTTCAGCATTTTTTAAGTGAGTAAGTAAGAACAGTAAATGTAAGCCAGGGGAGCACAGTCAGACCATCAGCTGTTGTTTAATCACTGGTACTGATAACTGATAGACTGACAGAGTAAGGAAACAAAAACTGTAAACAAAAAAATACACATAGACCCATTTCCATAACGAGCTAAGAAGCTGGGTGCAAAAGGTCAAAATCTAGACAGAAAGAAGATTAATATTTTCTCTGTGTCCTTCTGTTGTCTGTATCACCTGGAGCAGGCAGACCTGGACTTTGTTACAGGTGAATAATTACAGTTGTATCTGCCATAAATATCCACTTGAAGGGGCTACGGCAAAAAAATTGAGATTGTATCTCCAAGCAACTGTCAAATGGCTAGAATAAATTTAGAGGGCTTGAAATACTGATGTACACTTTCTATCATAGATATCTCTTGGTCTAGACTTTCAGGCTGCATTTTGACAGAACACATTGGATGACTGAGAAATTAGGGACTCAGGACCAAAAAAATTACATAGTGTTGGCACTTGTGGTTTGTGTCTTCCTTACCTGTGGTACTAGCAAACAGGAAGTCATTGGTTCACAGCAAAACCAGAAATATTAACAGAACATATCTTTTTGCATTTTAAACACAGAAGGCAATAAATCTTGGACCATGACTGCAAATCTAAAGAGGTCACTGAATAATGGTAGGCATAATATCTGTACTTTTCAGTGCTATAATAAATCTGACAGTGCTCTTTTTTTAAAGTTGGGATGCTTCTGTACAGACTGAAGATCAAAAGTTTCTTTGCCCCCCAAAAGGAAAAAGGAAAAAAAAAAAGCACACACGTGCACTGAAATCACCTGTTTTTCATTTTGCATATTTGGTGGAATAGAGAGTGAAAATAATATGCCTGTCTCTTTTAGTGTGGGTGATATTCTCATAAGCCCTGACTGAATGAGAAAAATCTGTCCCTTATTTATAAGAATAGATAGGAAAGTCACTCAAACTTTGAACTTCCTTGTACATTTACCCCCTGCTCCTACTTTCTCAAACACACACTAAAATATCATTATGAGGTTCCTTCCTGGGCTGACCCAAAAGCTCTCATTTCAGTTTAGATCACTACTCCAGTGAAGGCAGTGCTGACCTCCCCACAGCCATATCTGACCATTCCTGTTTTCAGGGGTCATTCTACACCTACTCTTGAAGACTCCCCTCAACATTTTTTAGGTCAGATTAGATGCTCTTTGGTCTACAGTCTAAGACATTAATGCTTCAGAGCCTCCAGTTTGGAAACATTTTCATTAATATGTAACATATGTAGAAATAGTATGTTCCTTGGAACAAATATCTTGCAGACACATTAACAGTTCTGCTAACCAGACTTGTTTCCACCTGCACTTGCAATGTTGTTGCTGCCCCCACTGAGGTTGAACTTAGTTGCCTGGCAGTGCCAAGCTGTATATACTCTTTTTGTAATAGCTAGTGTACAAGTAATTAGCAAATGACATGCATTTAACTTTTTCTTTCCTTGTGTGTGTAATCTAGCCACATTCCAGAGACTCTTTCTTTATGTTAACCTCAAAAATGAATTATTTTAATAAAACATAGGAGAAATAAAAAGATGGGAACTCTGTTAAAAAAGGCAGCCATGTAACATAGTGTAAGAGACTAATTTCCTTTTTGAATTTGCTATTTGCCATGGCTCTTCCCTGAGTTGTGACTTACCTATCTTACAGTTCAGGGCACTTGTTATTGCTTAGCAAACTGTGATAATCAAAGAAAGAATATAGTCCAGGAATATT
>NW_009930576.1:6925-40170 GCF_000696875.1 Nestor notabilis
CAAGCTGAGAAAAGCAGCAGCATCACTGAGCTACCAACTGCAGAGGGCAAGAAGTAAGAACATGAGAAACTCAATTGAAATGAGCGCTTACATAGATACCCATCACCATAACTAAACCTTAGGATCAGTTTTGGGCCCAGGTTATGGGTGTTTTTCAGCATATCTGAAGTTGAATTGCAGGCTGAGTATTACCTGTTAAGCCTCTGCCTCACCATCTGTGAGACTGAAGATGTCTATACAAAGGCATGGTAAAGAGCATTGTCTGCAGCCGTCATCTAGACGTTGGGAACTATTTATACTGCTCGCTTATATTAATCTTTTCCCACTTCTATGTTACAGAAAATAGAAATCCCTTGCTGTAGGCAACCATTTGTGTAAAAGGTTCTCACAAGAGAAAGCTGTAACCCGTCACTGTGTCTTGTTTTTCGCACTAGTGTCTAGTAAAGCAAATCTGGTCTCCTGGGCTCTGATGACTGCTGAGCAACGTGCCCTCTTCACTGTCCAAGTTCTCCACAGCCTAGTCATCGCCTTGCCTACTCCAAAACATCTGCTTCTCCCACCTCTCTGATGGTGATACAAATGATATTTTTTCAGTCTTCTAGCAATTATCTTAGCACTTTTTCTCATGTTACCATTTTCAGTGCAGAAGGAGCTCCCTGGGAACAACCACCAATCTGTCTTCATGACACTTTACTGTCTGCAGATGGTGTGTGATAGACTTTGCTTTTCAAAATGAGCATTTCTTCCTTGGTAAATTGTTTTGACTTTATCTGTGAAGTACATCCATTATCCTATAACTAAGGATAGAGGATAGAGCATAGATATATACATATTACCTGGCTGTATGGACTAAAATTTACAACTGGCCATCAACTATAAATTTTATAATAATACTTGCTTGGACACTAGTCAGATAACTGCTTCAAAGTGCACTGGTATTTAGGGAAATATTCCCATGAGCGTCACATGAGGTGAATATTCTTAATCCGAGTCATGATCTCAATTAGCATGAATTTTTATGCACATGAATTTAGGTTGACAGAGTTTGTACATTACTCATTTTCCAATATATAACTAAGGGGCTGCTTTTTTTTTTTTTCACCAAGTAGTTATCATGTCTTTGAAATCAAGTCAGTGATTGTGGAGTCTGCAGCCAGATGTTTAAAGATTCCCAAGTCAGTTAGAAAGTTTTGTAGCCTCTGTTTGCATTGCATTTTGAAAAGGACATGATTAATTCAGTCCAGGACCACAACAAATATTAGTAACACTGTAGTTGAAATTTTATTATTTTAAACCTCCTGAACTCTATTATTCAGGAATATCTCCTACTAGTAAGTGTCAACAAGCTAACAAGCTTGCTTTCCCCTCTCTCTTACCATGAGTGATATGCCAGTATAATGCATGACTAGTGTAGCAGAAGATACTAACAGGCCCAGCTGCATCTATTCATTTAGATTTGCCAGGCAGCAAGATGGCAGATTTACTTCTATCACCAAAAGTGAGGCTTATAGAATGACTACAAGGAAACTCAACCAAAAGATATACAAGATCAAGCCAGTGTTCAAATGCTGTTTCTATGATATTTTCCAAGTCAGAAGGTTAGAAATCCTTTAAAAAGATTTAGGTTTTTATGCATGAAGTGGGGAGAGCAGAGGAAGCCTCTGGCAAATATGCAGCTGATATAGGTCGTTTGCACCTATGGACATGTAAATGTCAACAGGTGCCCAAATCTTTAAATTCTGCCTGAATATAGTAAGTCAGTAACATAGACTTATAGCATCTCAAAGTAAATATATATATATACACATATATATGTATACACACAAATTTTATATATATATATATATACTTGACACTGTGAATGCTTTTCTAAAATAAATGCTTTACTCCTATGAGAGTAGGACAAAGACAGCACACGGTCTGAGAGCCCCCTTCAAACATTACTGTCCTTACCTGGGATTTGCAGAGTTAATTGACCACTCCAGGGCACTGAACCTCTATGTGTGCTTTACTTAAGTTGTCCTGGTGTGTCTGCTGCTCCTGTCATGTTTGTGAGTATGGGGAATAAGAAAGAAATGCGGAGTGTAATTTCTGCCTTCACATCAAGGAGATGCAGCTGCACTGAGGTCTTTGGAGCTTAAGTTCTGGGCTGAGACAAGTGATCAAGACTATGAGGAGCACCAGGAATGACCTGGTGAAATGGGATCATTCCATTTCCTTGTTCCTTGGTCTGGTCCAGACCATTCAGTGCCACTGCTATTGAGCTCACTGAAGCAAAGCCAATTCAACATAAGACTCAAGGTAAAACCTAGTTTGCTAGCTTTCTGAAAGACTGAAAAAAAGATTATGTGTACATCTACGCAGCCACTGATGTGGGGTATTCTGTTCTGCTGATTCATCAGCCTATGACTGGCTAAATAGTCTAAAAGTTTAAAGTAAAACTTAAACTAAGACTAAATGTTTCTGGCTTAGAACAAATGAGAATAAAAAATAGCATAGGTCTATTAAATACAAATGTCTGTTGATTCCCAAATGAGCCTAATAAATTTAAATCTTCAACAGATTTATTTGGTAAAACAACAAAGTTTTGAAATATTAGCTCAGTTCTGCTACGGATTTCTGAAGATTTCTTCTCTGTCACTGAAAGAAGCTGAGGAATAACTTGTTCTCACCAGTGGTATGAATGGAACTGGGTCCTGGAAAAGCCTTAGTGCCACTCCTGGCTCTTGCTTTCTCTTGAGAGATTGAGCAATATAGAGAGTTCTGTAATTTCCATTGTTTCTCTGCATTCATTACAACTACTTGTTACAAACAGTACCTGTGTATTTTAGGCCAAGTTAATAAGCTGGAAATGGAGAGTGTGAACCTAAGGGAGCAATCACAGTCTATTAATTGAGTAGAAGATCAGCTGCAAAAGCTGTTCTAATGGGTGAAACAAAGCTGCCTTCTTGTGTTTTCAGGCTGCCAGAATGTGGGAATCTAAATGTGAGAGTATGAGTTTGGCCTGAACTTGAGTACAAAAATGTGAAAGTCAGTCACCCTCAACGTAGCACGTAAGTTTAGAGACACCCTGACAGGTTTCCATTTTGAATTTCCACTGTGAAGGAGCAGAACAGACACCCACCATTAACTCAGGGAATTCCCATATGAGGAAGGATAGATGAGCTAGAGCACAGAGCAGAGAGAACATCTGAAATGTTGCACCTTCAACATCTGAAAAGCAGCTACTAGATCCACTTCCCTTGCTATTGCCCCAAGAAGCAAAGCTTAGGCAGTAAGCTATTTGTAGAGATGATGTCCATAAAACGCACGGTTCTACTTTTGGAAAAAGAAATTAGGTGCAAATTGATGACACATATCCTCTTCCATCCTAAATAACCAGCTTTGGTACAGATAGAGGTGCCTGTAAAAATACTGTGCAAACAAGGTCTTATGGCAAGAGCTTTTTGAATTTACATAGACCTGTTCATGCAGGGTTTCCGAAACATCTTATCATCATGACTCATATTATTTACAAGGCAGAAACTAATGGATAGAATATTAAAGACTTATGCCTATAGTTGTACAGACAGTCAACAACAGAATTGGGAATAAGCCCCATCTCCCATTTTAGGGTTGTTTCACAAGATCACGGATAACCCTGTGAAGGGAGGAAAAAGAAGTTCCTGTGTTTCTGCACTGGCTACACTTTTTGTCATCAAATAGTTACAAAGCCCACTTACATGAAAGCTGGCAAAAATACAAACACTGAAGTGGTCACTACCTAGTGCACTCAGATAAGTAATAGTACTGTTCAGTAAATTACCACATTCATGAGTTATATACTTTTGTTTGTCAGCATTTTTTCTTAGCATGCATAGACCAGATTTCCGCTACATCATTCAGAGGTTAACAGGAAACAAAATTAAACCCTAAGTGTTTTTACCACCACACAACTTGCAAAGTCATTTTTCAGTGAATTTAACAGGTTGTCTTGGAGAAGACTAATAAATGGTGAGCGTTGCCTTTGACTTCCCCTTAGCACTGTTCATCTAATTTTTGCAACAGATTTCCTACCTCATTTAAAACTTCAGCTAGAAGCCTTTTCCTGTTACATATTGCAAACAGACATATATAGTGACTCAAAAACTTGGATCAGGTTGTGTAGTCAATATAGTTTTTGGCAAAAGACTGGGAAGCCTTTTTCTGGCTGAAAGCTAAGAATGATAAAAATAGATCCTGATTTTACAGCCACTGTGACAAACTGGCTTCCAAAAGCTTCACAACAGCACAAAGGGAACAAACCGGCAAAAGAAAAGCGAGCTGGAAAGATATATATTTTTCCCCAACAAGACTTAAATTCACCATCTTCTGAGGTTTCCAATGATCTTATATCATTGCATATGGCATAAGCTGCAGAATGACAACCAAGAAGTCAGCTTAGCTTGCAACCAGCCATTCTTTTCCAAAGCTTTTCTGTGAGCTCAACACATTTATTTCACAATCACTTATAGAGCTTATACAAATCTATAAAATAACCTAGTCTCCCGAATCACCTATTACGTACAAGATATAATTTTATTCTATTTCATATGATTTCATTATCTTATTTTTGTCACTTGATCTTATTTTTCTTGGATTCTAAAGGATTTAACAATGAATGATAAGAATGAGATTATCAGCACAAAAATAGACAATAATTAAATGTCAGTCATGTCTGTGACAGAAAAATGCAATTCTGTATCTCACTACTTTTGGTGCTGGCTAGTGCAATACTCATTAAATATTTTTACTGTTAATGCTTATAGTTTTGCAGTTATTTCAAACAGATGAAATACGTTTCGCTTACCTACCCTTCATTCTTCCTCCTCTGCAAATAAGTTTTTTCCAGTGAAAGATTAGCATAGTTGGTATCAGGAATTTCAAATAGGATTGTTTATGCATCAAAGAGTAAGTATTAATAACAAAAATACACTCACAGTATGATTGCTTTGTGATGATTAGAATATAAATTGTTAGTTCTATATGTACAGACACACACACACACACACACACTGAATTATATGCCTTGCTGTGGTACATCTTTTGCATTCCTCTAACATCTGATAGTCAGATGCCATGTGACACACATACTTGTCAATTTGTTTTATCACTAAAAAGTTTGTCTATGACGTTGCATGGAGCTGACAACCCAGCATACTTAGAATCCACCTGAAAATGTGCTGCCCAAAGGAATATATTCCACTCAAAGGGATGAGGGGGAAGGAGACAGCTCCTGCCCCAGGATCAAGCAAGCAAGCAAAAACATAAGCTTCACACAGAAAACCAGTTTTCTCATTGTTGATGATAAGAGGTACATGCTAAGCAATAAATTAAGTGAGCACAGTTAGCGGTGGACAGAAATTCCTTTTTGCAGGCTCTGCTCCACCACTTATGAGTTATGGGGTCATCTCTGACTTGTGAAAATAACTCACATATCACACTTTCCCCAACTCTCTGCTTCTTACTAGTCTTGGCTGTGGAGCTGGTGCAAAAGCATTGGAGCTGGCAAAGGATCCAGGAGACAGAGTGATCATTTAGCAAACAATCCTATGGCAGCTCTATCAAGCTTGTGGGGCTCATGGAAACGCCAGCTGCTGAAAGGCCTGCTGAAAGGCCAGCCTCTTCCTCTCCCTCTGCACTTCGGCATTTCTTGCCCTTCATCTATGCGGAAGCTGCTCTCGAGCACACAGCACATGGTTAGACTGGACTGGAGAGGGGCTGAAACCACACCTATGCTGCAGCCCTTGTCAAAACCCTCACTGACCTACAGAGGAACAGCAATTTCCCAGGAATACAGTGAGCAAAACAACCAGATAAACAACCAAGCTGACCATGAAAGCTATTGGAATAAATAACACAGTGTTAAGCACAGGCTAGGCTAAGTATGTGAACCTTCAGTCAAAGTTTTGACCTCAGCTTTTGCAGACATACCCAGGCCCACTTTAATTGCCTGGTTTGTGAACTGGAAGGGAGCAGCTGCTGCAGCACAGAGCTCAGTGCAGGTTGCAATCTCCCCCTGAATGGGCAATGCTGAGCTCTCTGCTGCTGTGCTTGGGTCAGCCCCCTCCCTCGCCAGAATAAAATAAGAAATAAATCTACCCATTGCGTCCACCCGAATTACACAGCTGACAACCGAGCAGTAAGAGACTGCACTGAAAGAAAAACTACCCCTCTGGTTTTGGTAATGTGGGCAATTGCCCAGCATGTCCCTGTGATGGACTGGGGCTGGCTTTGCTCAGTTAGACTGTTTTCTAGCATCCAAAGCAGCAAGTGTATAATGTCCTCTCACTCCTTTAATAGTAAAGAGCTGCTTTTATCGATGAGGTAGAATCATGCTTATTATCATGTTAATTAATATATTTCTAATGAGAAGCTGTTTCTCCAATTTACATAGAGGCAAAGTGGAAATTGAAATGATTTTGCTAATTTAAAAATAAATTATTTAAAAAACAAGCAAGGAAGAAACTTCAAAGAGACAAACAAAAGGAAAGATATTTGTGCTAATGAAATGTTGGTTAATTATAATCTTGTTCACTCTTCTATATCTTTTCCCCGTATTGTCTCATCTAATTAGATTATGACTATTTACAACAGGAATTATATTCTACTCTATACTGCATATGAGGTCTTCATAATACAATACTAATAAATACTTCTAATAATAATGAAGAATTTTTTGTTGCACTGTGAGTCTTTCCAAGACAAGGAGCCTAGCATGGGTGCAGCATCCAAGTATAACTGGTTTCTAGGCCTGGCTTTATCAATGATAAGGGAACAGAGCTCAAGACTTTACTCCTGTTCCTGGCCAGCTTCCTCAGCTCATGATCACCTAAAACCACTGCTTCAAAGCAACTATTTTCTGTAGGTTAATCCTCTTTGGTATTTGCCGAAGGGAATGTGCTGCATTAAGCAGCATGAGCTACTAACTTTAGGAGGACCATTTCTTTCCTTTCTGAAGCTGTCCAAGAAAAGGTTTGTCTGATCTCGACATCAGCAATAGTTGTTTGGAGTCCAAGAGAACACTGCAGCCGTTGCACTTCTGGTGCTGAAGTGCAATGCACGGAGTTCTCTGCACAGTTACAGTTTTTCTAGGACGGCAAACAGTCCCTTCCCATTCCTCAGAATCTTTCTTCTGGGTAGCTCACTGTTGTATAATATACTTGTTAAGTAACTGTGTAAATTATTCCTTTTCATTGTAGTGTAACAGAGATGCTTCAAGAGAGACTGAGGGCTCACTGAGATAGTGGCTTCATGCACTCAGACTCAGAGGCTTTAAAGAGCTAACAGAAGACAGATAACAACATTTCCTTTCTGCCACCTGTTAATTCTTTTTAACAGATGGAGAACTGGAGAACGGAGAGATTAAAAGCCCTGATACAGGAAACCATATTTTTTCAAGACAGTGCTTAAACACATGCTTCTGTGAGCACAGGCTTCTGTCCCACTGAAGTTGGGCACGTGCTTAAATAATTTTCCAACTCAGGATCTAAGTGACTTTTTCAGGGTCATAAAGCAGAGGAATTACTTTGCCCTGAAGAAACTCCCGATTCACATTGAAATCTTGGTCGTTTCTTCACTGTCTGTTTCCAAAACCATAGCTCTGATAACCTGTTAAGCTCTCCAGCTGGAGGCTGGCAACTGAGTTTCTGTGTCAATTATTTGAAGTAATTTTTCTAGATAAAAAAGTTAGTTCAAGTTTGGGTAGAAGTTGCAGATGTAAAATCAGGTAAAGGTCAGAAAAATAGAAATAGCAATCAATGGAATTAAATTTCAAATTTCCTACAGTTTAAGGTGCTGTAAATAAGAGAACAATGGGATTTACCTGTGCTTATAATGTAAATCAGAAGAGAATCTCAGATCCATCACCAGATGCAATATGGTACAAAACTTTGAGGCACATCTATTGATTTTAGCATTTCATACCTTCAGTAGTTTACTATGAAAATGATAAAATGTTCAGAGTTGAATGCTAAATCTCTACAGTTCCCATTATATCATTGTCTTAGGAGGCAAATTATTGCTTGTGAAGCTGAGAAAGACAGTGATGGGGCAACCACAGTGAACTGAAAGCAGGGAGAGGTCTCCCACAAGCTAGTGCTTTAACCTTTGGCAAGACCTTTAATTACCCTGTGCCTCAGTCTCCCATTTGTGTATTCAGGAAAACAACACTCTCTTCTTCCCAGGCTTTGCCTGCCTTGGCTACTTCAATGAAGGTAGTGCTGTTTTTAACTACCACAGTACCTTTCCTCCTTATGTCAAATTAACTCCTTGCAGAACAGCACCTATTCAAGCTCTCCCAGAAAGCATTATGCAGAGCTGTAACCTCATAACAGCTGCATGTCAAATCTGACAGTAAATTCTGGACAGTTTACATAAAAGCGTGCTTACAGTCTCTTGCAGTATGATAAGCAGCTAATGCGCGTATTGCAGGTACTATAAAAATAATCCACAAAGCCTTCCTATGCAGCTACAAAGAGATTTTGAACTGAGAGAGGGAATGACATAGCTTGTACCTGGGCCCTTCCAGATGTGCCACCTTGCTCTCCTTTATATGCAGAGGTGAGACCTCCGTGCCTCCTCCATGCTTTATTTTTCTTTCTCTGGTGCATAAGCTGCCTGGAGAAAAGGATGTTTGGCACACTGCCTCACACAAAAGGGATGTAATCTTTGCAAGGGTCTTTCATTACCCCTGCTGTAAGTTTAGAAGAAAACATCTTTCATCTTTATTTCCAAAAGTGTCTGCATATTACTGTACATACACTTAAGAATTAAAAGCACCAAAGATTTTTTTCCAATAAACCTTCACCTAAACATTGGGAAAGTCAAACAGATGACAGGAAAAAAGCACAGTAAGGGGAAAACACTTCAGTTACCAAATGGATGCTCTTTAAGTCCTTATTCCATTGAAACCTGTATCTGTGCTGCTTTCACAAATAATGTTTTGCTATCATATGGAAATTCCTCATTTTTCAAGGAAAGCTGTACATAACCTGCCTATTTGGCCTTTGTTAGTCATGCTACAAAGATTTAAAAGCTTTGAAGATTATTTTAACTAAATAGAGCCACAAGAACAACAATGCACTTTCTTCCAGTCACTGATCAGGCTTCTAAAGAGTAACTAGTAATGTGAATTGTAAAGAGCAAAAGGCAACAAGAAAATATTTAATAGTAGAACTAACAGCACAGCATACTTTCTGCAGAAACCTGTCTGCTTTGCTTTCCTTTTATCAATATTACCAAGAAAGTAAATTTGTCACTGTACAGCTGAGAATCTCAAAGATCTACTTTAATGTTTCACGCTACGTTTGCAAAACAAGAGTAATAAAAATAATGACACCATTATTACTCTTCCCTCTTTGTTTTCAGTTCGTCACTTGCATATTTGCATAATGAATTATATTCGCATTATCTCTACACTTTTGCTCTTGACTTCCTCTGCTGGCTGAAAGTAAAGCTATTATCCAGTTGTCAGCTCTGAAGAGCCATTCAGCACAGCAGCCAATGGTCCTGACATGTAGATATACTACTATGCAAAATTATCTAGAGTACAATTTCAAGCTATATATGAGAAAATTATGAGCCAGTGTAAAAATGAATCTTCAGCTTGGGTGAAATATTAAAAATTTCATCAGGGCCACTTTAGAACATAAATAAGTAGACAACAGAATTAGTTGTGAATTAGGCACAAAAGGCTAATTAACACTATTGTATCATCTTGATTGACTTAAAGTCTATTAAATCACTATTTTATTGTCTGAATCTCTGAACCTTATAGGAAAAATAGAACCTTCTTCTATTAAGAGGTCCCTGTTCATTCTCAGATCAGCAGCTTTTGACTGAATTTCATTAAGACTCATTCCACTAACCAATACATTGCACATGTAATTTCCTCATAAAGGAATGATTGTTTGTATCAGTTGATTTATACAGCTTTTTTATTAAGTGCCATGTTAAGTTATAAACAAATCACGTAAAACAAAACCCACACAATTTTCTTCAGTGTCACATCCCTTCATGTAATTATACTTATGACTGAAGCTTCAGATGAAGGCATATTTTCATGATGCAGAGGAGGGCCAAATGCAGCCTAGCAGCAAACATTCTCAAGGGTAATGACTTTCTTTTCTTCATGCTCAAGTGTTTTTGTCAGGAAAGAATAACTGGAGGTTGGGAAGATGAGGAGGTGCCTTCTACCAGGCAGAAAGCAATGTCCCCAGGATGACATTAAACAAAGAAGCATAAGAACAGATGAGAAATCAGAGCAAGTTACTGTGCTTGCTTTGAAGAACTAAGAGAAGAGCAGCTGCAGTCTTCGTGGCCAACATTTATTCTTCTAAATCAGCTGCCTCAATCCTTTTTCTACCAATTAGACCTACTCCTGTTTGCATCAATATATTGAGAATGCTTTTCAGATTATTGAAAGGGAAGAGACAAAAGCCCATAACTGGTTATCTATAAAGAACTAAAAGTATGTCTTGTGCATCTCCTTTGGGGATTTCTCAGAGCCCATCAACTTTTATTGAAATTTAGAGAGGGCTGCAATGATATGAAATGTATTTTCATGGATTACAGCTCCTGAAAATTTATGACTAGAAGATTTTTAGCTCATTACCAACACTGTTCGTCTCATGTCACTTGGTGTAATAGCATTACAATTGCCTCACTTTAAAATGGATGTATGAAATAATTTATCTAAGATCATGGAATGAGGACAGCTACTTCTCCAGGAAAGTCAAACGTGTCCTCATTCCTCTTACTGGAAATCTTGTTCTTATGGAATTTGAGGACAGTATCCATTCCTGGATATCTGGCAGCTTGGCAATAGTAACACTACGTGGTTTTGGTCTGTGGACATTTGCAAGTCTTGGACAGAGGAACACCTTCTACATATCAATTGCACGGTGCAGGCAAAATGAGTTAGATGTGTTCATGAATGTGCCAAAAAATGTCGACACGCACAATAAACCTGATATGCCTGGCTTACTGCACACTGGGAATCCATCTCCATAATGCATGCATGCATATTTCTGCCTGGGAAATCATGGACAGCAGCATGGCAACCCTACACAGAAAGTCCTCTTTGAAAGCCATGCATGCTCTCAAGTCAATGTTTAATTCATTAGGTTAGCCTTCCTTAATCAGTGATCAGTAGAAATATTTAGTTCATGATGCATTAGAAGAAAGTATAAGACACTCCTTCCCAAAAAAATAGATGAATTAACTCACACTTGTTACAAAGATGGAGGGAAATTAAAAAAATTCCTTAAAAGTTTAGATCAATTGTTATTGTTTGTAAATAAAAATCACCGTGGTATCACATTTTGGGATGTTGACTCTTTTTTTTTTTAGCTGTAAGATGTGGCAAAACAAACTACAGAAGTTGAATAAAAACTAGATTATGCTGATTCTTCCTCTGTTGATCTGCT
The DNA here is from genome assembly GCF_000696875.1 of Nestor notabilis. Taxonomy (NCBI): domain Eukaryota; kingdom Metazoa; phylum Chordata; class Aves; order Psittaciformes; family Psittacidae; genus Nestor; species Nestor notabilis. The sequence goes on from NW_009930576.1 coordinate 18,373, forward strand.
ATGAACCATAGCACTGTCCACTTGATAGAAACAGCAGTTTGTTGGCTAAAGTCTGGCCCATCTCTCTTAGTGATCTATTAAGTGTGCTGTCATGTCCAGTTATCAGGTTTCAAAACCTTTGCTGTGTAGATGGTTAGAGAACTGAGCAATGGTTAGAGTATAAACAGTCTGCCCTATGCTACATGATCATTAAGTCCTGGCTTCCATGTCTTCCTGCAGCATCTTTGTCCTTTTAAAGAGTATGAGAGTGCTGATAGTGGGCGTACAGATGGGTAAGAAATGTTAGAGCAAGCATGTGTGCTGGCCTGGAAAAAATAATCAAAATTAGTTGGCATTCCTTCTACCTAACTTCTGCAGTGGACTAGGTACCCATACACTATTTATGGCTTGAAAGAGGTATTTCAGAAACATGATTTACCTTGCCTACCTTACACAAAAAACACCCTTGAAACATCTTTTTCTGAACTGAAGCAAGATAATCAACTCAGATGTAGTCATCTACAGCACAGACTTTATGAGTTAGATGAGAAAATCCCACACCTAAAACCTACTTGTTACTACTTACATTTAGGTATATGCTTAAATTTTTCCTTGGCACTGAGAGGAGCTCTGGTATTGTTTTACCTGCTTTGAGGGTTGTAAAAAAGGGCTAAGAGAAGCCAGGTAAGGTAGTATTACAAGAAGAAGCAAGGGAGTCCTTCTACCTGATGTTAGCGCTTGTCTGAGAGCTGGAAGGTTTATTTCCAACTCTGCCTGGCCACAGTCTTTCTGCAAGTGTCCTTGGGCATGTCTCTTAATTCTTTCTCTTCAGTTCCTAGTCTGTAAACACATTGCTCCCAAAGGCCATCTTATGCCACACATACAGCAGTGCAATCACCTCCTGTTCCCCTCTGTCTGGAGCAGTGTATGATGTCCAGGCTGGGAGTGCCTTGCTGGAGCAACCCCAGCTTTCCAGAGGAAATCCAGTGTTGCAGCAGTCATATGGTCATGTTTGGTTGGCCATCCCTTGGGTTTACCTTTCCTTAGTAGTCAGGAAGTTTGTTTCAGATAGCCTGGAGGACTTGAGTCTCTTCCACCTGGTCTGAATATGAATTGCTTTCTTACAGCTTTCTCTTCTCTCCAGAAACTCCGTTTTCAGTGTCTTGTATTTCTCAGATCTTTTAAATACTCAGTTCTGCAAAAAAGTTGTATAATTATGCCTTGAGCCCTGAAAGCGGACCTTGGTTTTGCCTTTATTTATATAGTTATTGTGTCGCTCTCCTGTTGGTTTCTCCAATAACTAGACATATAAAAACATAAAATGGATATTGATATGTTGGAACGATGCTTCACCATCAATCACACACACTGTGGGCTAAATTATACCCCATATTGCTAGATTATTAAATACTTACTCCATATTCACCACATGGTCTACTTATCTAACACCTCATTTTCAGAAAAATATACAGCACTTAAAAGTAAGGACTTTCATAGCTAAGAACTTCATAAATCTTACCTTGCCCATAAAACAATACATATGCACATGGCCACACATTTTACCAAGTGTAAATTCTGGTCCCTTGTTTCCAGACCTGGGGAGTTTTACCTCTTGGTTGTTGTTAACAGTCCCCTGCAGAAATATCTTCACCATCTTCCTAAGCATGAGTAAGTGCCATGTATCTTCATGGACACATGGCACTTACTCATGATTGCACTAAGGCTGATGACAAAAATTCCCGTTTCTGTGCATGACAAGTATGACCCATGCCTGACATGAGTAAAAGCAGACTCAAGTGCTAAACCCTCAACAGAAAAATTCTGTAAATAACCTTGCTCTGATTCAGATTCTTCAGGTATAGCTGGCGTTTGGAGTTTCAGGAATATTTAATTGTATAGAAAGCCTTAAGGGGCAATAACAAGTTGGTTTCTGAGCTAATGGGAGAGAAAAGAATACGAGATTAATATCTAAAAATTAAATAGAGGGTCATTCTTTTTAATGACTAATAACTCTCAAAGAATTTAAGTTTCAATTAAATTCTGACTCCAAAGGTATTTATATAGTCATGAAACTATTTTTAAATATTTCACATTCAGAGTGCTCCAGTTTCCTCACTGGTTCTGGCTAATATCAGACATATTATGATATCTAAGCAACTTTGCCGAAGCTGTGTTTTTTGTTTTTAACCTGTTATTTAAGAAGCTGTGGTGCTTTTTTTTAACCTCTTATTTAAAGTAGTGTTTCTATTTTCTATTCGTGTCTTTGGAGTTTTTAATGATTTCTTAGAAAATTCTGCTGCCTGTAGGATAAATAATGCAATATTTAGACCAAATCATGTTACTTGCACCTTTAATACTGAACGAAAAGAAGAAATTTGAGTTTGGTGACTAGAGCATGCAGGTGGGAAAATACTGTAAAACAGACAGCTGACCGGGCATCAGGGAATTGTTGTCTGTCCTGGAACAAGGGAAAAAAGGGGCTTACATGCCAAAAATCTTCATTTCATATAATTACAGAAAAAGAAAATACGATAAGCACCCCTTTTTGTAACAGGACACACAGAACAGCATAAAGTAGCTACTGATATAGGTCTAGGGATGCATAAATATAAGAAAATACAACTATTCTCATTTGTCAACATACAGACACAGTACTGAGACATCAATCCAAAGCCCTTTCACACGCATTAAGAGCAGAGCTGTATCAGCTAACATCTTGCATTAATTTATATAAGCAAATCAGGAATCCCCAGGTTAAAAAGCATTGTGTTTTTCTAGAAAAAAAAGACCCAAACCCCAAACACCTTCAGTCAGAATCCAGCTAATGCTGGAAGTAGGAGTCATGGCTCACCCTGCTCCTGCCTGGAGCGTTGAGGTCCTCTGTGCAAGCAGAGGTCTCTCACCAGTCTAAGGGTGGGACTAGTCTTCTCAGAAAACACTTTGAGTCCTTTATAATCTTTATTTTAAAAGATGTATTCTTGTGTCTCCAGTCTACAGCCTCAAACAGGTTTCCACTGCATGAGACAGACACAATTACTTCCCTCTGGGCCCGGCAGCAACTGCAGCTTAGATATGACAGTAACAAATTTTTTCTCCTCTCCCCCAGTTCAAGGCATGAATTCCTATTATCACCAGCTACCCAAAATGGACACTATTTCCTACTGTATTGATGCACCACAAGGAAATGCAGCTTGTCCATTGTACTTGGGATTTCTTTTGTTGCTATTGGTGCACCAAGTAACCAAAATACTTCCCGCTAAGTTTTCCTCTTAAAGACTAAGCTGCAGAATATTGGCAATAGGGTCTTGCAAGCAAGTCCAGACTGTGGTCTAACACCTAGGCCATTTTTCAGTCTGCCAGCTGATGGATGTAGTGTATCAGGTGATTACATGATCCTCTTCCCAGGATAACTGCTCAACCACCAAAGATTAAGCCAGGGGGTACCTGGAAGGATCTTGCTGACCAAGGATGACTTTTAAAGTTATCTTATAACCTGGATAGGATCTCTGGTCTGGAAGAGAACAACACATGGGCTGAAGGTCTTGTTTCTCACAGTCTAACACCCTCATTTGCTGGTCTTTCCTTTTATGACAACCTTGTGATGAAGATAAACCAGCTCTATTCAGAGACCCTTGAGTAGGACGTATGGGGTCCTGGGAAGAGGTCAGCAGGGAACTCCTCCTCCTTATTTTGGTTTGCTGCTTTATAGCAGGCTGAATTGTGATAGTTTTTAGTTGTAAGAGATTGAATTTTAATTTCACTCTTTTTTTGGGTGAAAACCAAAGAAATGTGGATGAATGAAAATTCCTACTTTAATGAAAGCATAATTTCTCAACCAATCTCAGGAAAATAATAAGTACAAAAAAAACACAATTGAAAAACCCATTTGAATCAAAAACATAACTCTATCAGTAGTCCCAAGCATAATGACATTTTTTGTTTGCTCTCTATAACAATCTAGACTAGGCATCTTTGCTGTGTAGTTGATATCTCACACTTTCCCCAACCTGTTAAACACAGAAGACAGCATAAATTCACTGGTAGAAAAATCCATAAAGGAATCTCTGTAATTACTTTAGGAATCTGTAGTTCAGAACTTGTGTCTGTCTAACAAAATTATAAAGGGAAAAGATGCACAGGAAATTAAGAATAACTTACTCCTATGTCATTAAAAGTGTACTGGGATGGATACTGTAAATTTTTATAGTAAGGGATTCCTGGATCCAGTGAGTAAGAAAGAAGAAATTACATTTGTGTATAATTGTATTCTATGTGTATACATTTATAAAGTTTTATGTAATTTGTCCATTTTACCAACTGGGAATTGGGGATCAGACTAAGGCTCTATTTAATAAAGGATGAAACTAGGTGTCAAAATTTCAGGTGCAGAAAACAACAGCTTGACTTCATGTGAAATATTTGAAGAAAATGTGGCTCTACAGTAGAGACAAGTGATCCTGTGTGTTGAGCAGTTGGTTCTTTGGAGAGCCACAGGACATAGAGCACATCAAGTTGCTGCCCTAAATGTAGAAACTGACCCCAACCTGCTGGAAAGGGCTTTGTCCCCTTGGCCTCAAGATGGGATTTCTTCTTGATATAGACATGTGTGGCCATTGCGCCAGCTTTGAGAGGGGATTAAAACCCCTCAACAGCTGAAGCACCTCACCTCCCTATCTTTAGGGCATTGGCTGGACTTCTTCCTCAAGAAAAGAGAGGCTTGGGCTTGGTTTTGTCCATTGCTAAATAATGTATTGAAAAAGACCCTTCTCTACAGCATTTCTGTGGTGCAGGAACCTGGCTCAGAATAAAGTGTGGGTGGCAACTGGGTGCTGACAGAGCTAGGAGGAGGTTGGGAAGGGTTTTCAGGTTTATAACTATTTCCTCCAAATTACACCGAAATGCTGCATTAAGGATCTAGACTGGATTCCCTGTCAAGTCCCCCAGAGGAAAACAAAGCAAACCTCTGAGATAATTTCACAGGCACTCAGAGAGTCCATTGCAACTGAATCCAAGCACCTCAGCTCTACACTCATGATCCTGTACTTCCTCCTTCTTCTCTTACTGGCAACACACTACAGATGCAACGTCAGAATTTAGCTTTGGGTCTCAAAATTCCAGATAGGACGCCCACAATCCACTAACTTAAAAATATATATAGGTGTACAAGAGGAGCAGAAAGACTATAACACATCTATTCAATAGATTAAGCAACACCATCCTCAGCTGGTGTACATTGGCATAACCATTTGCACCAGTGAAGGGTTATCAGGATTTGTTTTTTCTAAGAAAGAAACTGCAGCTAAACTCATAATCCAGTCAGTTAGTTTAAAAATAGCAGACTTGATAACATTTCTGCTTTTAAAGGGGCTTGTAATTTTGGTTGTGAATTTGATGCAACACAGCAGGAGATATAACAATTATGTCTAACACACACATGCACATGTTACATACACACAATATACACATATATTGACATATCTCCATTCTCTTCATTCCCCACAAATTAAAGTGACAAGCTAGATGTTAGTCCTTTCTGAATTAATCCTGTCTGAATTGCATTAGTGTCATCTTCACTATACACCAGTAAGTGCTAAGCTATAAAATTTATGATATAACATTCAGAATTAATCTGCAAATATATACTAATTCACACTGACCTTTTTTCAAGCTGAGGCCTTTTTAGCACTCACAGTAGGTTTAACATTGCCCTACTGAGTGTTATTACGAAGCAGTCAATGGTTGTCCATAATTACATCATGCAAATGACATTTGCTTTTTTGTTTGAGCTTATTCCCTCCGATGTTTCCTTCTTTTATCACACTCTTCACACATCTGTGTCCCTGAAATGGCACTGTAAACTCCTCCTCTTTTGGTCCCCAAGTTCCTTTTTCTGTCTTCCCTGACTGTCACGCAGCCACTACCAGCAGTTTGGGCTGGTGCAGCAGTGACATATCCCTCTGACATAGGTTATGTTGCCAGCTGGTTGGAACAGGTGTACACCGATTTTACCATCAAATGGCAACACACACTTGGCTTCCTACCAGCACATGGGCATGAAAAACCTGTTCCCTTAAAATTTCTTCTGAGATTGATGGGCTGTTCTTTAGCACAGCATCCAGCGACAACTTCAATTCCCAGATTGTTTCTCACAGCTTGGACTCGTTCGACAATAGCAACAATAGAAAGTCGCAGAGAACTTTGTACTAGCAGAGATAAATTACTTGGTCTTTCCCTCTCTTTCTTCACCAAAATAAAATAGAAGTTTGGCTGGAGCAGCATGAGTGCCCAACTGCTTACAAAACAACACCTGACTCCAAATGCCTGCCTTTTAGAAAACAATTGGTGCAAAACACAAAGTAGCATTTTGTAAAATTCGTATCAAAAAGGCAAAGAAGATAGCAATAGTTCTTAATATTAAACTACTTAATCTGATTTAAAAAAATCAATGCTAGGATATGCATCAATAGCCATATCTGGTCACAGCTGTGTCCTGTGAGACATATTAGTGAAAACACAGTGCAGTTGAGGATACAAGGCAGACCAAACACTCCAGTTGATGATCTTCATCTTGCCAGTGTCACACACAGTGGCAGTGCACTGATGAAAGTACAGGGCTCAGCTCAGCTCTAAAGTACATTTTTGAGGCTGAGATCATATTTTTATTCTGTTCCCAGAGTAATATGTAATGCTCTGATTAGTTCTGCAATAGAAAATAATCTAATACTAAAAATATCTCAACTTTATTAAGCCAATTCTGCAGTCTTCAAAAATCCAAGTCAATTATACTCGTTTATATCTGACAATATGTCTTGATTTGTGAATACTTTGGGAAACCATTGTTCTTCACAGCTGAGAAATTACACTTTCCATTAAAAGCCATGCCTTATATCGTCTTGTTAGGGCATCCCACAGTAAACATTGACAGGAAAGCCGACTTTCTAGTGACAACTGATCAGAAGGTCAATGGCTGCAAGTCACACCTAAAGTAATTGAGTTCATGAGACAATGTTATTTTAGTCTAAAACCAGCTGAAAAGCAGAGGTGCAGGAAGAAAGTAGTGCACAGTTCAGCTATTCCTGTTCCGAATATTTCTTTTCCTACCAGAATAATTTAAAATTCTTTTTATACATCTGCTTTTAAAGTGATTTTTTTCCCAGGAAAATTCCACACATCACATTGCTAACAAACTGCCTATCAAATAAAATTACCTGACAATGAATTTATTAGAATTATAAAGAGACTTACTTAAAAGGCTTTTATATAAAAACAAAATGTGTTTGTTTGTATGAAGTATTTAAGCCTCTGTACTGACACAGCATAATAGGGCTGGTGCCATGGTAACTACTGCGTTGTTTTTTTAATTGAACATCTGACTTTCAGCAGTGAGAATAGCTACTTACTTCCCTGTTTTCTACAATACACCAAGGAAAAACAATGAAGTAGGAGCTGCTGGCTCCTGCAGAATTGACAGCTATGTTTTGTCAATAAAGTAAGTGCAGTTCATATAGAAAAGGTCTGCAAAACCTGCCACAGTGCACACGCATCCTTCTTCAATAACTTGATCTGAGATCAGCTTACAATTGCCTTTTTTTTTTCCTTGGTCTGAAGACAAGAAAGGACAGGAGGTGTCTGAAAGAACTCATTATGTCCGTGTACAGCCTAGTATAGGAAACGACCTACATAATATTTTGTGTTACGTATAATTGTACCACAAAGAAGACTTTTTCCTCCAAATAGTTAATTGGGATGCAATACTGGTTATTTTAAGATTTACAAAAGAGTTCTTTACATAATAGAGTGGCTGTTTCGGGCAGCTCCTATGATAAAATTCTCACCAGTCTTAAAATGACAGATGTAATATTACCTTTAATAAGTGTCTACCGATGCATGCAAATTGAATTAAATAGTGGGAGTACAAATTTGTCCGATAATTAAGATAAAAATTCATGTCATCTTAAGCCCTGGTGTATATTAGTAACCCTGTATACTTCCTTTTCTGAGTTCTCTACCAATTACTTTTAGTGTCGAACTCTTGATTACTGTAATATCCTTTGAAAAATTTTAAAATTATCTATAGAAAGTATTAAACAAACAAAAGAATTCTTTTTAAAGCACTTTCAATGCAAAATATTATATGCATAACTTCAAAATCAGAGAGTCTTATGAATTGCTCAAAGTTCAAAATATCCTATTTGAACAAATTCTCAAAAGATGTAGTAGAAATGTGAAATAAGAATTATAGATGTACAATAATAAGTGGGGCAAGCAGCAAGCAATTTCTCCAACCTGTGAAAATGATGACTATTTTGGAAAAGGTCTCTGTTTCATGTCAGGGCAAAATGCTACCCTTAGTCCAAGCTTTCCACAAACCAGTTATGAAATTTAGCTATTGGACTTCCTTGTAAGTCTCTCTTTGAAGATATACTTGGAACTTGAAATTCAACATTTTTATAGTTATGAAACTCACTTAGGACATGAAGCAGACAACTCAGGTCCTTGAACCTGGCTTTAAGCCATTCTTGTAAATGTCCTAAGTTGTGAGCTGCTCTTGGATAATACCTTACGCACTACCATTTTTGACCTCAGATGCTTTCTGGGATGTGATGCACCTTATAAAAATGTTATTTAAACTGCTATAACCCCATGTAAGTTGTAATTATAATAAAATGTTGGTTTTTAGCCAAACCCTATAAAATATGTAAAAAAATAATCTCTATCAGCTTTTTGCATAAATGGATGTACAAAAATTGTGTGAGATATGAATGTATAATTTTTATACTTTAAACTAGAAGGTTCTTATCTAAAATATTTCTGTATTAGGAATGTCTCATCCTTAAAAAAAACCCAGAGTCTGGAGTCATTTGAGGCTAATCATTGTACTGTAGAAGGGAATTTGTGCTTGACATCCACAGTGATTTTTACAGAAAGAATTCAAATTTAGAACAACAAAACCCTGATATGTGTTTTGGAAATGAGAGAAAATTGGAACTTTTCCCTGAAATATATCAATTTTATTTTTGTGAGGATCTACAGCCAAGATTCCCATGTCTCAATGTTGCTAATGTTCAGGGCTGAACTCTGGAGCAAAAGTCCATAATTGCTTAGCTGATGCAGGGAGGCGTCCTACAAGGAGGACGCACTCATTGGTCCCAGACTGGTGGAAGTCTCCTGAAGTTAGCTGGTCTTCCAAGTATTGCAATATTTGAGAATAAGATATAAGAACAAGACTGGATCTTGGATTCAAAAATGTGCTTACAACTTATATTAGTGTTTCTTTAGCACTGAGTAACAGAAAATGAGGCTTTTAATACACTTGGGATGGTTTAGTTCCTTTATGTATAAGATACAATCTGCATGTATTCTTCAATTATGGATAAACACCCTAACAAACTTTGTAGACATTTAGTATCTGTCAAAAAGAATTATCGGCTGGTCTGAAAATCTAGTCTCTTAACTGCTTTATTATCACTTGAAAAAAAGCAGCCAGTCATCACATATGCTTACAGGCTACATAGGTAGAACAGGCATTTTTAAAGTAGAAAACCAAGCCAGATCAGAAGCACACAGTTCAGAGTTATTTAGACCCAACCTCAGTCTGGGAACTGAAGCCCACTCTTCTGCTGCAGGCTTACAGGATAGCTCAAAATAACTTCGGACAGATCTGCATGCTGCTGCATCATGGATCGCTCACTGGCTCCAGCCACAACACTGCACCAAACCATGCTTTTTCTTACAGAAGCCTGCCCTGCTGAAATCCCTGACTGTGTTCCTAGATGTACCATTATTATTGCTCTGCCCATCTGTAAAATGGAGATAATAGCCCTGCACTAGCTCAGAGAGATGTTGTGAGGATAAATACACTAAAGAAAATGAGGTGCTCAGATACTACAGTAATAGGAGCCATATGAGTAAGCATTGTTTCAGTTCATGTATGTTAATAACAGTGTTCGTTCCGTCTATGTTATAATACTGTACTTGGCAACATTTTAAGCATTATAAAGAGTCATACTGTATAATGAGTGAGATTATAGAGCTGAATGGATTTGGAAGCCAAGACTGGCCTAATAGAGCAAATAACGCAGACCCTATCATTAACTCTCGCCTCCCTTTCCTGCTGCACCCAGCAGGGCGGGCACTGCAGCATGGCTGGACAGCCTGCACTCAGCCAGTGCCTGCTCCCTTTTCACAAGCCTCCATCCTCACAGCTTCAAGAAGAGAGGCAGGATCCACACCTGGCAGAACCGAACGTAACTCCAGTTAAAATATCAGTTTGACCTAATTTAAACCAAGATAAGCTGGTGCCCTTGACATTTCTGTATATTGGAGGGGGTAGAATCACATCCCACACTAAGAGATGCCTTCTTGAAAGAAATGACACTGGAAGGGGTTCTCAAAACTATTGCTGAAAATGCCCAGATACTGGGGGTTTTAAGGTCCTTTGGTGGTAAAGAACATTTTCAATTCTTTAACCCTCAGTATACAGACAAAATGAGGGAAGATGGGATTTACCGTTGTTTGAAGCTTCAGGAGTGAGCTCCCATGTTATTTTAATCTTTGCATACTTGTGAGGAGTTCCAGACTCAATCACTAGAACCCATCCAAGGTTACTATGGATTTGCAATGTGAAAATCACTGCTTTAGGTAGGTGTTGTCGTAAGAAGACATATTAACAGTACCCCTGAACTGCACCAGCAGAAGCTGGAAGTGAATGTCTGATTTAATGCAACTTCCTGATGCCTTTTGCCACCAGTGTAGATACAGTCAAATGTTTGGTGAATTTATTTGGTTCATCCATTGACTCTTCCAGTGGCCTCCGGAAAATGATGTGGGGGAGAGATGTCTGTACCGCAAAACAACAAGGGCACAAGAGCAATGCAAGAAACCAAGAAGCCATGAATACCAGTGTAAATAATGACTGCAGCAGGTGTCATAAATAATTTCCTCACAAAGAAGAAGCTACAGCCATTGTCTTATCTAAGGGCTGAAGCAACAGGGCGTTTGAGAACCTGGAGTTCCTGCTACCCTTTCCTGAAAAAGGACAGTAAAACACCTCTTCAGGGTCAGCACCCTTATGTTCAGCATTTCTATAAGGAGCTACACTGGACAATATACAAAAGAAGCAACAACACGTGCTGGGAGAGATGCTTTTAAGTTGGTTGAGCACAGAAGGGCTAAGTTTCCCCCAGTCTGACCTATGTGAGGAACAAAGTCACTGGAAGGAGCAGCCCAGGGTTGTTCCTGGTGTTACTCTGTATTGTTTTTCATTTCATCGATTGTAGCAGAAGCTCTGCCTAATTACACCTGTGATGAATCTGTCCTATCTGCTGTAGATATTACTAAGGAGTGTTTATTACGGATTGGTGTGTGATGGTGTCTTCTCTATAATCCTTTCAACTAGGTCCCATGAAATGTGAGTTGATGACAAGGATCAGCCTAAGATTTAACATCCTTGTCTTTGCTGGGCTTCTTGCTATTTTTTTTTTTTTCATTTTTTTTTTTAATATAGTGTGGTTGGTGAGTTAATACACACAGCTGCTCAGAACTATAAATGACTATTTATCCTGCAGCCAGCTAAAAAGGTTCAAACTATATCACAAATGAGGGTATACAGGGAAAATGGCTAACTGTGGTCTTTAATTTGTCAATAATGATTTTAGACCATGACCCTTAATAGGACACTGTCACTTGTGCTGTGATTTATGCCTAGTGTGATGACATCAGTACCAATACTGCTGATAAAAGAACACTTATATTGAAGCAAACAGGATGATGAATGGAGTACAAGTCTACTTACTCATTTCATTACTGACTCTTCTGTTCTCCACAGAGCTAATGTAGCGAGTCATTGTCTGCCTTGGGAGTATTTTGCAGGTTGAATTTAATGGCACAAGTGTGTGATATGTACTTCAGTCCTGGTGTTGAAAATGACACAATCATAGATTAGAAATATATGTGTGTTGGATAGTTTATGTATCAAACAGAAAATAACTTTACATCATTTTTTAAAAAACAGAAAACAACTAGAATTACTTCTCTTGGGTTTTATTGCAGAATTTCCAAGGTTTATGAGAGCACTTAATTCCCCAACAAGTTAAATTTCTGCGTATGTTTTATAGAGGGGCAAAAAAATAACATTACCAGCACAGTTAAGTATGACACACGTTTTTTAAAGGTGCACAGTATTCTTTCTAAAAGAAGCTTTCCACTGCAAATGCAGAAGCATTAATATATAACCATCTTTAAGAATGCTTTCATTAGCAATACCAAACACTTGATACTGAAACCTTTGCTGAAGTAAACAGTGTAAATGTTAACATCAAACTTAATCAGACCTATTTCCTAAGTAAAAATACTGTACTAATGAAAGAGTCTGCCAGCATAATAAGGAGAGCAAAGAAATCCCCAAGGACTCTTCAAGCGTGTGTATGTCACCAATAATTCTGCTAACCCTTGAGTGCTAGTGACTTTGAATGTAGAGAAGGGGAGGTAAATGCGGTTTTATTAGTGCAGTTTTATTGCTATGGCCAGCTGCACTCTTTTCTCTATAAAAGGTAATTACTTCCAATAGTAACAAGCTAATTGATTGCTAATTAAATCAATTGGCACACTAACCGCTGTCAGAAAGTGACAGATTAGCTGGTCACATGACAGTGTGTTAGTAATGAAAAGTGGACATGGTCTGAGTGTGATTGACACAGCAGATGAAAAGTGATTTGGGATCTCCTAGGTGGTCATGAAGAGGGCATGGAAAACATGATTGATTCAATGGTGACTGTCAGGGAGGAAATGAGAATTGAATGGGATTCACTGTTGCCCTGGAACCTCACCACATGATGCTCCAAGTTTTTTCACATGTAAATAAGCTGGACAGGGCTTTCTGGCAAATGAAAGGCAGGATGGGGGAGGAAAACGGGTGGAACAGAAAGTGAAAGTCAGATCAACAGAACTCAGAAACTTCAGTTTGCTTTGCAAAGTGGAAACAAACCCACACATTCTTAATGGGTATGAACTTAGTATCAGTTTTTCAGTGACTAAGGATATGTCCCAGTGTGTTATTTCCATTAATTGTAAATGTTTATAAACTAGTTTAGGAAGGCCTCCTTAAAAACCAAAAAAAGATTTTTTTCTGTTGCTTTAGTTTTCAAGAACTCTTATAACATAGGAGAGGAAAATAGAAATAATTTGAAACTATTAATATTGCACTGAAAAATGCATATACAATTACATATCCATCCCTTTCTTGCCTGGTGTCTCTTTGTCTCTTTTTTGTATATACATATATTTACATATAAATATAGCAAATTGAATATCACAAAACCAAATTGATTTCCTAAAGTTTAAAAGCTCAAATATAATACTTAACATACATTTGTTTCTAAAACTTAGTATTATAAAGTAGTCGTTACTTATACCTCAAAGCCCAGCCTTTTAAAACAGAATGGAAGAATGTTGCTAATATTTTTGCTGGAAGACATTCCATGCTTGCTATGTAGTTATTGCCATCAAACTTGAGTAAGAGTTTCTGAAAGAAATTTTTTTATGTAGTCTTTGAATAAGAAATACTCAGTTAATAGCAGCAGCTCCTAACTAATGCTGACATTTAACTGTGAAGGTATTATCCAAATACATCTAAAAGGAGACAATTATTACTGTTTTATTAACATCTAACATGGTATGAGCCAGGGCTTGTGTGTTTTATTCATCCTTTCTGAAGAGAACTGGCACGACTAAGGACAATGGCTGTTTGGCAGTGTACTCAATGCAGCTATTCCTTAGGGTGTTTCCTATTAGTAAAACCCAGACTGGTGTTGTACAAGATGTGTGGACATGATAATTAAAACCCACCACTTATTTAAAAGGAAATGGGATGTCTAGCCTCATCTCTTTCTCATACTGCCTTAGTCAGCTGCTTTCAGGATAGTATGGGAAAGAACTGCCACTTGTTATGACTGATTTTACTTTCTGCAATAAAGAACAGAAGTCAAAATAAAGATGCACCGCTTTCCAGTGCCGGAACAACTTGTCAAGTCATGAATGAGGCTGTGACTGGGTGGGAAGGGACATATACACCATCTAGAGGCTTTTGTTTTGGCTAACAGATGCAAAGTGGGATTAGAAAGACAGGTAATGTTTTCTGCCTCATGCTGTTCACCAGTGCAAATCAACAGAGTATCACTGCAGTGAGTGGTGGGATCTGGATCTTCAGCAGAGTAAAAGGCAAAGTGTATGGTTCTGCCTCACTTAACTCCTGCTAAGTCTCCAGTGGATGTCACACTGTCAACTGCTGCCTGTAACTTTGCTTTTTTTGCTTTCTTCTTTTTCTGTTTTTGAATGGATGTGAACTAGCATCTCTTCGAGCACACAGGTACTATCCCTGAGGAAGGGAAGAAGGAAGTTTATTCACAGGAAATTTAACTCAAGTAAGCCTAGACCTCTCAGTTAATTTCTTCCTCAGACATGAAAATTAAAGCAAAGGGGAAAATACTGGAAACACTCATACCTATAAAAATTATCCTAACACTTTAATGCTATGACTGAATACATGAACTCATATCTAAAATTATGCTCCAGATTATGCTGTGGCTTTAGAGTACCAACAAACACCACCCTTAGTTAGGTTAAGTACACATTATACGAATATAACAGCATTTTGCCAGAACACAATATGAGGTCATTACTTCCTCTGAATATTCCTTTTTTAATTCCAGTTTATAGACTATGAAGGATATTCCTCATCAAAGAACTTTCTATTAGGATGAATAAAACTGGTGAAATTATTTCTTGATAGTGACTTTTTCAAAGATGTCAATTCTTGTTCTTATGAATTATCCTTGCACTTTCATGTGTCTATTTTTTAACTATCTATACAAATGAAGACAAAGTTTGTGCGTACAAGTTACTAGATACTAATTTTTCAAAATCTCTTAATCAGGCAGCATTTTACCTTCTATTTTGAGCCAAGTCTTTTAAATCTATAAACAAGAATGGGCATTAAATATACATATATATTTTGTTATTTATCTTAGCTAGTGAGCCAAACCCCAAAAGTTTTGGAATATTACCTGCAAAAAAAAATCATGCAGGTGTTTTGGCATTGAATTTCAAGCCACACTACCTTCTAAACATGGTAGCAGTCAGTAATGAGTCCTAAAAATCTGTTGAATTATATTAAAAAATGCTCTTGAAGTTCCACAGAAAACATTAGAATATATATCTCAACTTCATGGTGTGTATTTTTGTCTTTTAACTATAAACTAAAACTAAACTTTATTTTCCTATAATGGTGACTTCCTCCTACCTGACCACAATGCATTTAGTGGGAACGGAACTGCCACCTGCACTCTGGATTTGGCCTGCCAGAACAGCTCAAATCTGAAATAAAAAATTTCCTATGTTCTTTCTTCGAAGAATGCAGACTTATGAGTCGGGTCATTCAGAGCTGAGACTGGTAAATATACTGAGAAAGTCTTTTATATATGTTTTTTATCTTATGATCTTGTCTATTAAATCTTCTTTCTTACTATGAGTGGAGTGTATCAAACCCTACATGTAAGTGTGGGATCACAAAACACATAAGACATGCTCAGTCAAGCTGAAAGGAATGGTAGCAGTGGAGGTCTGGAAGCAAGTTCATGAGTGAGAACTTCTCCACTGCAGGTGGAGCCTGGCTGAGTAACAGCCTGGTGCAAGATCCACCAGCCCCAGAGGTTACTCCCAATTCCCATCTTCCCACAAAGGCTAACTGGGATTATCCAATAATGCTTGTGGCCCCGCTGCTAATCATGCAACATGTGTGTCCAACTTGGAAAACACACCTTAGCCTGTATCAGAATGTGGTCAGCTCTCCTTTGTAAAGTTTTCCTCCAAAACAACAAAAGCTGGAAAACTAATTAAAATACTTTTTTTAAGGTGAGATGCTTGCAAACTGAATTGATTTTAGGAAATGTATATTGGGTAACTGCAATCAAGTCCCAGAACTAGCATGCTGGCCAGTGTCCTAGGCTTTATTCCATAAGCTTTCTTGAAAGAATCAGTACGTTGATTTACACACCTGGACATGTACTCAGGCTACCCCGCTAGGCACAAGAGCATAAATATCTTGACCCTAGCTATTTACCCAAAATCCCAAATCGAAAATTTGTATTGCATCTTGGGAAAGAAGTCATGTTCCTTGACTCTCAGTCCAATGTTTAGGATCATCTTTCCTCATGATTAATTCAATTTCTGTACAGGAAGAAGCTGTAACAAGGAACCTGCGCTTCAATGTGTTGTTTTAAATATGTCCTTTCAGCAAGCTAACAAGGAGTGGAGGAGAAAAATATTATCACAGCTTGACATGCTACCTTACTGATAGAAATAAAATTGAATTAAATTTTGTGCAGATTCAGCAAGGCTGCCATTTACAAAATAAACCTAACCACACTTATTGACTGCGTTATTTTAGGTCACAGAGTTAATTCCTTATAACACAGATCAAACATCAAATGTAAGAGATGTTTAAATAAATTTAGTGGTATCTCTACATTCAAGGGATTTGTATTGTTTGGATCAACATGGTTTCTGCTTGCTTACTTCCGTGGGTCTAACTATGCCATTCTGTCAATTATAACCAATGGCTTGTCTAGTTGAGGCACTTGGCAAAGATAAAGCAAACCCATTAACGGTTTCAAATCAATACAACATAAATTAAAGTATGTCAAATTCCCATGTAAACGTTCTCAGCTAAAGGGGCTTTATATCAGATGAAGCCTTCACACCCAGATCAAGCACTTTAGCCTACATGCATTGACATCATATGTTTTCTTTATTTGCCTTATTTTTCTGAGCATCCACAGACAAGTTGGTTTATGCTCACATGCTGCAGGGAAAGAAAATCCTATGATTTATATCAAAGACTTTATTTAAGCCCTACAGTGATACCCTTGATACATTTAGTGACAAAATTCCCATTGATTTCAGTGGAGTCATGTCTTCTACCTTAACCTGTTTAAGTTTATTTTAGCAGAAAATAGTCTGAGGAGCTGCCAAACTACCTACTATCTATTATTCAGCACGAAAAGAAGGGCAATAATCTGGCCCTATTTATCTGAGTCCCAGGACTGCCTCCCATCAATGATACAAAAATACATTCTGAAGGGATCCCCAGCCACTATCTTGGGTCCAATCTGACTTACTTTTTTTTTTTTTGTTTGAGTTCTTAAAGACACAAGAATTAGTGCCGTATGGGCATCATTTAACATAGAAAAAAACATATAAAATGCTCATGTCTGCTGGGTACAATGAATCCCAAAAGGATAATATTACATATAGCTGAAGCTTTAATATGAGTTGTACTTACTCTCACCCTGCTTTGAATTCTGCTATTTGCTCCCTGTTGTGAAATTCAGGTGTTTGGCTTGGTTTTTTTTTTTCTTTGGACCTGATCCAAAATTCATTAAAGTCAGCACGAATTTAAATGATTGGACTTTGCATCATTACTTTAATTAAAGCCTTTTAAATCCCAAGCCTTCTAAAATGTTCACCCTTGCTGAAACACTCTTATCTTTGTTTCTTCTGCTATTAATGACACAAATCTTATCCTTCCCTGCATAGTCTGTTCAAAGATGACTTTTTCAATTACCATCAACCGCCATTTCTATGCTAATAATTCACTGAGCTACATCTCTCTAGACCTATCTCTGTGTCCAAATTAAGGTCTTGGTTTGCCTCTTTAACATCCTCTGGTATTTAACTATCACCTAAAATTCCACATGACAAACCCATAATTCTTAATCTTTTCTTCCAAGCTTTCTCTCTCACTTTCTTTGTTATGAGCAATATTACCATCATATCTGATACAAACCATAACCCTAGTGTTAACTTTGACTCATGTGAATCCCTGCATCTTTGGATGGCTGGTTTGCCTAAACCTGGCTGATCTAACATCTCTGAAATACAGAATCCCTTCAAGTGACTAAAGTTATCATCTTATCTCTCAAATAATGCAATATCATTTTCTCAGGCCCCCAAAGAGTGAAAACTTACTCCATTCATATCCAGCAAGAATGCTACCAAAAAGAATGTTTTTCAAGCCTCTTTATTTGGTTATGCCTTTTCTTTCTTGAATCCTATATGAATTGCACTTCTTCACTTTCTAGGCCCTTGAGACTCCTGTCAGTACACCTACTTTCTCTTCCTCACTATTGAAACATTAGCTTGCATCTCAGTCCATTTGTGAACTCTTCATCAAACCCTTTGTGTTCTTTTGCATGATTGGAAAGTGCTCACCATAATTACACACAGAGATATCTCATTATCCTCATAAAACTTGTTTTGCTGGGAAAAAGAAATTGACAGTGGTCAGACAGATTGATCGTTTGTACAAAAGTGTTTAATTGCTTCTTCTTATTCCGTTTTTGACTGTATCCACTTGCTGTCTTATTGCATAGCTGTCTCATAAGATCTTTGGAGAGTGTCTGCTTTTTACTTTTGCACTCATGTAGCCTCAAGGCAAAATGGTCTTTAGACACTCTGATAATATTAATCCACAGGAATATTTGTTAAAATTTTGAAAAGGTCAGAAAGCACATGATACAAAAGAATATATTTTTGGTACTTTAAATCATTGGCCCAATGAGTGAACATGACTAATATTTAAAAGTAAAATAAATAAATGGATGTTTGTATAACACCTAGGTGATGAGTCCCTGATCTCACTGGGTCCTTTAGGTACCCAAGTACAGTTAAATAACAGAATCATCTCACCACTGAAAAGCACAAGTTTTTAATGCCAGTGCTTTATGGCAAAGGATATGAGAATGAATGAAATGTTTACTTAATGTAACTTCTGTAGAGAAATGATTTATAACAATGTACTGTATAGTCTACATTTATGTAAGGCTTTGTTCAGTGCCTCACAGACCAGGCTTTATGCTTCAACATTTTGTGGCACAAAATCACTAGTTTTATACATCTCAACATATAGTGAGGTTCATGCTGAAAGGGGACCATACACTCATTTTAGGGATATCACTGCCATTACCTTCTCCCTCTAAACATTATTGCCTTCTGCTCCTCTTCTTTTGCCTCCTCTGCAGACACAATCAGTCCAGGCTCCATGTTGTACCTCACTTCCGATCTCAGCGTGCTCCTCTGGCAGAGAAGCTAGAACTGTGTATTGATCTGGCTTTTCCCTATGTTTATCACTATGAATGCACATCCACATTCTAGTATCTTTTAGTTACCAACACAGCAGAGAGAACTGTCACAGGGCTGCCCTTCCCACTCAAGATTTTGGAGTCAATACAGAGGAAGTCCTAGAGCAGCAGAGCCACTTCTGCAAGCTGCTCTTGTCTCTAAATGAAATAACTTGGTGAGGAGGAGTGGAATTGGCATTTGTAATGATAGGAAGTGAAACTTCCACTTCTGTTCAATCTTTATCAGTATCCAATTTCCTTATAGTAAATATTTGGGGTGATTTTTCTATTAGGTACACTGTAGGAAAATGTGCTGTGATGAGTTTTATAAGCCTATTGGCTTGTAAACAAATTTCGCCATTAAGTACTTGTACCAAAACAGCTTTGACAACTTTTTTAGCAGTTGGTAAACGGACACAGCCAGGGGATCCTTTTCAAAATAGCTCCACTCTGAAATGAGTTGGAAAGTTCAGATACAGCCTCAGTAATTTCTGTCCTCATCTTATATCCTTTCCAACATTCCAGCCAGAATTTCCCTGCTCTATGTAACACCTTTTTTATCTTCTGTGTTCCTCATCTTCCTTTTCCGGCCTTTTCCAGTTTCTGCTTTATAGTCTTCCAAATACAGCATTCATCATTCAAGAGGTAGGGGTGCAGATCTAACTAAGAGTATGGAGATGGTTTTTGTTTTGTTCTCTGTTCTCTCTCTAATAAACTTTCACATTCTACTTACTTCTTTAATGTGGAAAGACTATATTAATGGTTCCTTTCTATGTGCTGCGGCTGATACTGACATAAGAGTAAGAAATTGTATGAATGATACTGCTGCAGGTCAGTCTGGCCTTGGACTGTCTCGAATACATGACAAGGGACTGAGAGCTCAGACACCATAAATGATGGGCACAGGGTGAAATCCAGATTGAAACAGTACAGCTATGAGAGGAAGGTGTAATTAGGGAAGGATTATGGGTGGAAAAGGACAGTTAAATTTTTGTACTTTTCAGTGAAGATAGAGAGGAAGTGGCATGGGTTAGCCCCCAGCATATGGTGAACATATGCAACTGATGGCTGGTGTCCATGCAGTAGGTCTGCCAGCCCCGCCCTGCTGTAGTTCTCCTGTGCTGCCATTGCTGGGCATCTCCTGGGCATCATCTGTTGTTTGTGCCAGATAGTGGGATGGTTTCCTCTGACACAGTCAAAAAAGTGTGCCAAGGATCTAACTCCACAAACACTTCAGCAGAATCCCCAGACAGCTTTTAAAAATAGATTTCAAGCAATAAAAGGATGAGGGTGTAAATCTACATGATCTACTTGCTCCAAACTTTTAATGAAAGTATAACACATCGAGTTCTCTAAAGAAACTAAATTCAATGCTTGGGCTAGAAACTCCATCATTCATCCAAGAATTCATGCTGCAGACAAATCTATTAATACTCAGAATGAAAACATGCAGAAGACAGTTTGGTGAAAGCTGTTTTGGAAATGGGTTTGGACTGCTTTGGGCTGGGGGGAATTGTAAGAATTCTGTTATTTAGACAACTAATGGCAATTTTAATCTTGGAGAGGTCATCTGGTTTTATTTTAAACCAAGACTTCCTTGGCCTAATAACTGCAATACATCCTACTTACTGTAAAGTAAGTTAAACAGATCGAGATAGTCTAAGAATAAAGATGTCTGCATCTTGACTGTGAACATTTTACTTCCCAGTACTTGTCCAAAAATCATATTCTGCATAGATGTGGACTTACAGATCAGTAGCTGACTCCTTTTCTATTTTTTTCTTGGTTTAAGCTGAGTACATTAATTTTATATTCCTTCCATAGCTGGGTAAGATCTAGATTCCTGAAAAGCACCAGACGTTATCAAAGACTTCAGCGCAAACAGATTAGCTTCTGAAAATCTGCTTTTAGTCATATTCCTCCATCAGTGTATAGGGTTTGAATGGCAAAGTTTTGGTAGTGGAGAGCCTACAGGGGTCGGTTCTGTGAGAAGCTGCTAGAAGCTTCCCCTTGTCCAATGGAGCCAATGCCACCAGCTCTAAAACAGACCTGCCCCTGGACGAGGTCAAGCCCATCAGCAACAGTGGTAGCACCTCTGGGATAACATAGTTAAGAAGGAGGAAAAAACCTGTGCAATGGCAACTTCAGCTGGAGAGAGAAGTGAGAATATGTGAGAAAAGGAGCCCTACAGACCCCAAGATCAGTGCAGCAGGAGGGGAGGAGGTGCTTCTGGCACCAAAGGATGTTCCCCTGCAGCTCGTGCTGCAGACTATGGTGAGGCAGGCTGTGCCCCTGCAGCCCATGGAGGTCCACAGTGGAGCAGATATCCACCTGCAAGCCTGTGGAGGACCTCACGTTGGAGCAAGGGAATGCCCAAAGGAGGCTGTGACTCCATGGAAGCCTGCACTGGAGCAGGCTCCTGGCAGGACCTATGGCCCCATGGAGGGAAGAGCCTATGCTGGAGCAGGTTTGCTGCAGGACTCAAGACCTGGCAGGGGACCCATGCTAGAGCAGTCTGTTACTGAAGGACTGCACCCATGGAAGGAACCCAAGCTGAAGCAGTTTGTGAAGAACTGCAGCTTGTGGGAAGGACTCATGTTGGAGAAGTCCATGGAAGACTGTGTCTCATGAGAGGGACCCCACA
>NW_009930576.1:40201-60036 GCF_000696875.1 Nestor notabilis
AAGAGCGTGAGGAGTCCTCCCCTGAGGAGGAAGGAGCAGCAGAGAGAATGTGTGATGAACAGACCACAACCCCCATTACCAATCCCCCTGTGCTGTTGGTGGGAAGGAGATAGAGAAAATGGGGAGCAAAGTTAAGCCTGAGAAGAAAGGAGGGGTAGGGGGAAGGTGTTTATAAGATGTAGATTCATTTCTCATTATCCTACTCTGATTTGGTTAGTAATACATTAAACTAATTTCCCCAAGTCAAGTCTGTTTTATCTGTGACAGTAACTCATAGGTGATCTCTCCCTGTCCTTATCTCAACCCACGATGCTTTCATTATACTTTCTCTCCCTTGTCCAATTGAGAATGGGAAGTGATAGAGCAGCTTTTGGGGGCGCACCTGGCATCCAGCCAGGGTCAACCCATTACAGTCAGCCTCCATCTATGCGGAACTTCATTTCAAAGAGGTAAATTCCTTTTGCACAGGGAGGGATTGGCCTTAAACAATCAAATATGCAAAAGGGGAGAAGACAGACCTTTATAGAGCATCCAGAGAAGATGCTAAGCATTTGACCAAGAAATGAGATATGAAAGAGGAAATTCTTTCCCCTGCCCAAGAGATTTTGAACCAACATTGCTGTTCCAGCCACTAAATTTTAACTTAAACTGCCAGGAAAATAAGAAACTTTGAAAAAAAAAAATTAAGATTAATTTGATCAGAGACAGAGCATGTATTAGTGAATAGACCAGGGAAGTGAATCTATAACTGCTGCTAAGAACTTAAATGCAAGTGGATTAGCTGCAGAGCTTGTAGAGTTAGGTGACAATCAAGCAGGAGGATTCAGGATTACAGTTTTGGATTTAGGGTTCAGGTGTATTCAGACACAGTCAGAGAACTGAACCAAGATTTGGAGTATCAGTAGCTGTTTAACACAGCCAGCATTTTAGCCCATTGTAAATACAAATTCAATCAAGTGAGATTG
This sequence comes from Nestor notabilis, assembly GCF_000696875.1. Classification (NCBI taxonomy): domain Eukaryota; kingdom Metazoa; phylum Chordata; class Aves; order Psittaciformes; family Psittacidae; genus Nestor; species Nestor notabilis. The sequence continues at coordinate 41,167 of NW_009930576.1, forward strand.
ACCTTGTTTGAAGATGATGAAGAATGTTCTGCTTACTCAGTGTCCACTTATTGATTATTCTGGGTTATGTTTGAGCACTCTGGAAGGTAACTTGCCACAGTCTCTCATGAGAAGGTCAACTCTTATTTGGAGTGAGCCATCAAGAAGTTAGTTCAGTAATAGGACAAATTCTCTTTTGTATTCTCACATAAACATTTCTTATGCCTGTTTATCATTTTGCCACCCTTTATTCTTGTCATTTCTTTAATTTGCACTAAAATTTTCTTTTCAAGAAATTAATCTTCTTTAGATAAGTAGTGTTAGTACAGTTTACTCAATACTGTTAAGATTTTCCTGTAGTTAGCCCATATTAATGTAGATAATCCAAGGCAGAGCCATTTTGTGATGACGGGGAAATTGTAATTATCAAGAAGAGACCACAGCTGGCGTTAGCAAGGGGGTCAAAGATTAGAAACTCGTTAACGAATGGTTATGAAGCTTCTCTTGAATGTGACATTCAAGCCCCAAGTTGTGATATTTATTATCCTTATTTGATGTTGGAGAACAATTAATAACATTTGCTTATTGGTTATCTACCAAGATTGAGAAGTTCCCATTCATAAAGCATAATGAATCACATACTGAAGAAGTCCCTCTCCTCTGTAAGGATAATTAAATATTGCATTAGCTGATCAATAATAACTAGATTTAGAGGGGATATGGAACACTATGCCATTAGCCTAGTGACACAAACTGTTTAGTTCTTTTTTTAAGAATTTGTCTTCGAGAAAGATAAAAATTATATTGCCAGTAAAAACAAAAATTATATTTCATTTTGCACCCCCAGGAGGGTCCCCTTAAGCATAGAGGGGACTTGCATCTGCCCTGAGCACTGACAGCAATAGCAAAGCTCTTGCTCTACATGCCCCAGAGATGACATCTCAGTCCAGGGCATTTTTGTGCCCACAGGGATGGAAATAGGGACTTTTTTTGCCTGGGGGGAATTGCCCATATGGACCCACTCCATCCTGTGGCCTTTTGAATTAGGAATTGTTTTGCTTTCCAGTGTAAACTGGGTTGTTAGCCTTTTCAATGACCAAATCAATTAGCAAGTTACCACCATTATAGCAGGAAAACACTAGCTACTGCTGAAGTGGTATTAAAAATAAGCTTGAAACTTTATTGATTTAACTTCCCATTTTAAAGTCGTTTGATTTGTTTTTTCTTATCTCTGTTGCCTATTTTCAGTCTTTGTACCTGAGGCACAGTGCTTTGAAGCTTCCTTTCCCAGATACAGGCATACAAATAGGGTGGAAAGTCAGACCCCAAAACCTCTTCCTGCAAACTACCTCAGGCTATTGTTGATGATATAGCCTTATAAGATGGCCAAAATTTTTCTTAACTGGGGACTATACCTAACTCAATAGGTAATTTTTGGCTAGCAGGGAAAAGTAAGTTGCTGCAAGCAAAGTTATAAATCTTATTTTTTCTTTTCTTTTTTTTTAACTTCAGATTTGATTTAGAGTCCTGTAAAACTCTTTTGAATTTAGAAATACAAGTATGGTCCCATAATGAAAATAGAAAAGCCATTTAGTGCGTTGTCTTGCTCAGCTACAAATATTCATCAAATGCATCATCTTCCTTTCTTCGCTTTCTCTTGCTTCTCATAGTCTACTGACAGACAAATGGTTTGTCCCTCCCCTCGAGTCTTATCTGCCTCTTCTGTGCGCTATAGTCAAAAGATAAGATTTAGTATCACAGTTGCATAATAATTTAATAAGCAGACCTTGGAGAACAAGAGAAAAAGAAGAAAGAGAAATGCTAAAATACTGCTCAGAAAGAGAAACTGATGGAACTGTCCATAAAAAAAATCAGCCTGGGAGCTCTGAGGAATGATACAGACCAAAGACAATAGAACTTCTGAATACCTGAGCAGACTCTGTAAACATCTTATGATCCCCCAAAATAGAGGTCCTTAAATTTACCCAGATAAGGGAAGTAATTTTTCAACCCACAGACTCCTCAGCCTATATCACTCTCCTCAAAGTGGGCCTTACCATCAGCAGATTACCCATCAGCAGTGAACCCTTGTGTCACACCAAAGGAAGTCAGCATTGCAGCTGGAATCCACCTCTGATGGAAACTTTTGCTTAAATATATGGAAAGAAAGCTTTCTGCACTTATCATTAATTACTTTTTTTGAGCAAGAACATGACTACTAATGTATTGTTCTTCAGACACGTTTAAACCAGCATGTCCTCTGCAATCCCAGAATTAGGTCTGTGTGTTGGTGACCATCTCTGCAGCAGAACATTTGCAATGTATTTTGCCTAGTATCCTGAAAAAGTGCAACTCCTGGTCTTTACGATTAGTGCAATTTACGACATGCAGGATTAACCAGACTGTTGCATCTCCAAGCCTACAACCAATATCAGCACAAGGCTTTCAAATCACCATATATTCTTCCCATCATGCTCTGGTTTTGCCTGAAATATGCACCTCCATTACTTTATTTGTTCATGCAGCTTCCTTTCATCCCCGCAGACATCCTTAGGACCCCATTGCAGCAGTTAAAAGAGGAAACACATGAAAACAAGGTACATGATGGTGTGATAAGACACTTCAGATTTGACGTGCCAACATAGTGCAAGAGCTGCTTTCCCTACCCAGGATCTTAGCTGGTTGCTGAGGACAGGACAGCGCCGCTCAAAATTTTGCCACAATCTCAAGTGTTGGTGCCTGTCTTAGAAGGTATTTTGTGCTGTTTTGCGGCTTTTTGTTGATTAAACAGTAGAAGCCCAAACACTCCTTTTTAACCCCTGAAGTTTCACTTGTGATATATACTTTCTGCTCTCAGAGCACAGACTGATCCTCTCTTCCTATGGTCCCCAAGTACTGCAGAAGAAAAACATTTATTTGGAAACACAGACAAAGCTTTACTTCACACAATATTATCAGCATGTGCAACACTCTGTAAAACACACTATAATTAATCACCAATATTAGCTAGAGATAAGCCTGAACTGCAGACTATGAGACTGAACTAAGCTGAGGTCCAAGGGCTTTTTGGTGCCTGATTACAGTTCAGGTTTTACTAGAAAGTTAAAAAAAAAATAAATCACACTTTTGGCTTCACAAACACAGGGTCTGCATGCTCAGAGCTCCTGGGTTTCAGAAATGACGTCTGTGCAGATTACTTTATTCTACATAATATGATAAAATTAATGTTGTTTTTACTCACAGGTGAAAAAAGAGAACAATTTAAAAATAAGCAGTATTTATTGTTGTTCATACGTAATACATATAAAAATACTCTGCATAAAATTAGATGTATGGTCAGCCTTTAACACTTTAAGTGTATCCTCCCAAAACATAAATGGTTGGTTTTAAGTAATTAAAATCTACATGTGCATTATCTTTCTGGCATAAATTTTCTCTCTCATTCAGAACACAGATTATTTTGACAGACTAATTGATTTCTTCTTTGTTGCAATTAATATTTTATGTGGAAAGGATTAAAGACAGAATTTGTTAATAATAAACCCAGCAAAAATTAAATTAAAATAAAATGTGCATATATTTAATGTAATACAGTAAGGATCCTCTTTGCAAATAACCTGTATTTTTTAATTTATTGGAACTAGAGGATCAGGTCTTAAGATTTATATTTTTATTATGGTTTTCTTCCAAGATTATTGTAGTTCCTTTTGCTAGTTGCTTGCTTTCAGGGCATCTTCAGTACGATTGGGTGGGGAAAACAAAGGAATAAGTCTTATCAGTTATTTAAGCTGATATCTTGCACTACCACTGAAGAGATATTTTGATGATACAGGTTTCATTACTAAAATGCTGTAGCATAATAAATTAATTCAATGTTGTGCACTTATCTGTTAGACACATTACTACAGAAAAATAAAAATGTTAATTATTCATTATCATCTCTCTGATTATTTGTTGTGGCTGATAATTACATTGAATGTATTTTATATCAGTAATAACCTTCTGTCTACATTTACAACACATCATATCTGGGGGGCTTGTCAAGCTTTTTCCCAAAGCCTTTTCTTTATTAAGACACAGACCTCATGAGTACATAACCTTTATGTTGAAGGCTGATTTTCCTCTTTCATATAAAGAACAAATATTATAGATTAATTAATCCAATGTGATTATAATTTAATCACCCTTCTTCTGCAGTCACCAGGGTCTTTGTTATTATTCAGTGGCTCATTCATATTGTTATGGAGAATAAATGCGGTCATAAAAATATTAGTATTGTCAATTCATACAACAAAACAAAACTCAATACCAGTAAACAAACCCCATTATTTGTCTTTCATCATAGATGCTTTGTGGTCTTACTTTCCACCTATTAACCATTCACATCTTTTCAGTTTCTGCTGCAGAGCCTCCATTTCAACAAAGTAATACACTTTTTTCCTTTTCCAAATAATAATTAACTTGATTTTTTAAGAGGCTGACCCAAAATTCAAGTGTAAATCCTGTACATACTTGACCAAATGCTGCTTGCCCAGCCCATTTTTAAAGCAAGGACTTATGCACTCCATTCATGTCTACTCTATTCCGCTTGATTTTATCGTCAGTGAAAATGATTATTTATTAATCTAGTTTCTCTAACATATTTGCTTTTATGCCATTTCCTTAAAACATAGCCTGGACCATATTCTTATCACAGTGGGAATCCTTTTGGATTATTTCTATCTCAAATTCTGTGAGCTCTTTGCAGGCTGGATCCACTCAACATTTATTTTAGAAGGACAGGGGAAAAAAAAAAGATTTCTTTTCATGAGACCTTTGATCAAAATATAATTTGAAAGTGTGAATGAAACTACTGTTTAATAAAAAAATGAACATTTTAGCTACTTGGCCTTGGGACATTGTTGTTTAATTAAATTTATTCTAATTTTTTACTGAACTTTGAGAAACTAAGGTAATAATTCACAAATGCACCAGGCAGAAGAAAATGTTATGAGAGGTACAAACCTGATGTCTTTTCTGTCACATCTAGGAAACTTTAGTCAAGTGCACTGTTCAGACACCACAATGCCATTGTAATTCTATATAAAAGTAAGTAAAACTGCTGTTCAGAAAGCAAATATTGAGTATTAAAATAAATACTACCGGTCCAAACTAATTATCAATAAAAATCCAGTTAATTCAGAAGGGAGGTTAAATGCACAAGAAGCACATAAACAACTAAAGTAATTAGAATATGACATGAATACGACATGAAGAAAGTCTTGGATCTGTGCAAGGTATTGGTAGTGACCTTATGGCTGTTTATTCATCAGAATCAAGTATTTTTAAAGCAAATAAAAAGCTTTCATTTGTACACTGGACATTTCAAATCTATTTTTCCCTCATTTCAAAACTATATTTTTCTACCCTGAACTTTACATCTACAGTTTTATCTTGCACCACCACGAAAATGCAGACAACTTTGTGGAAATGCTTATTTTTTAAAAATTAAGTTATATTACTTTTTTCATGAAAAGCTTGTGTAGGAAAGTCCAGGTATGACTGGTAGTGTTAGGGGTTGTTGAATTCAGCAGTCCAACAGGGGTGAGGCTGCTGCAGCTTTGCATTCAGGCTTGTTCCTCCCCAAACCACCTTGATCTTGGATGATGCCTCATAGATAAAGATTTATTTTTTCCTTCTTTTGCCAAGGCACTGAAGTTCTTAAAGCTGGTGAAAGGAACTCAAACATATAGAAACAATGGACAATAGTTTCCACATGGTGAAGGTTCCCTAGGTACAAATTGATTTTTCCTCCAGTTTTCTTCTCTGTTAATGGGATACAAGTGTGAGCTTTGAAGAAGCTAGGACATGACCTGATCATGTAAAGCTAGTATAAAGAACACTGAAGCTGGAGAAACTCTGGCTTGAGAATTTCCAAGCTCTTCACTGACTCAGTGTGGAAGTTGCATAGGTGGTCCTCCTTCTTCTGCTCTATTAGGAGCACTGGCATCAGCCAAGAAGCATTCTTCCTGTTGCATCTGAGGTTTTAGACACATATCAAATTAGATGAGTAGTTTTGCAAAACCAGTTACATGAGTATCCTAAGTATCAAACTATCACTTCAACTGAACTAAGCTCATGTCAGATCATGCATGATATGTGAAGATTATGTTTACAAAAACCTTCTAGACATCATCAGAAGTGAGTGATAAACCTGGATGGGAAAGAAGCCAAGTTGGAAAGATCAGATGATAGCATCACTGGGAAAGTAATATTATTATGTTAGAACGTTGCATAGACAAGGTTTCATTTCATTTACATGGGTATACTGCTGAAGACAGAGGTTCACATATACTCTGAGATCTATATAGTGACCTTTCTTTGTGGCAATTTGCAACAGATTTCAGATTATTGGTTTTGAACACTGAGTGCGATACCATGTCCTTGAACTAGTACTTCAACTGGTACGTATTCAGTTGCAGTAAGCATCATCCTACTCACGTCACTTTACATGTCTTTTTAACATGATCAGTAGTCTCCATTTGCCACCTACAGGAGCCAGACCTACTGTAATTTCTCATGATGTTCATCCACTGCTTTTAAACACAGACTGTCTTATATCCTGGTATCGTGGTTTAAGCCCAGCTGGTAACTCGGAACCATGCAGCCGCTTGCTCATTCCCCCCTTCTTTTCCTCCCCTCACTTCCAGAGGGATGGGGAGGAGAATCTGAAGAATGTAACTCCCACAGGTTGAGATAACAGCACTCCAGTAACTAAGGTATAATATTAAAAAACTACTACTGCTACCACTAATGATAATAATGATAAGGGAAATAACAAGGGGAGAGGATACAATTGCTCACCACCCACCAACCGATACCCAGCCTGACCCGAGCAGTGATCTGGGCCTTCCGGGTAACTCCCCCCAGTTTATACACTGGGCATGACGTGCTGTGGTATGGAATAGCCCTTTGGCCAGTTTGGGTCAGGTGTCCTGCCTCTGCTTCCTCCTGGCTTCCCCTCCTCCCTGGCAGAGCATGAGACTGAGAGAAGTCCTTGGTCAGAGTAAACATTACTGAGCAACAACTAAAAACATCGGTGTTATCAGCGTTGTTCCCAGGCTGAAAGTCAAAACCACAGCACTGCACCAGCTACTAAGAAGGAGAAAAATGACTGCTGTAGCTGAACCCAGGACACCTGGGCTTGGGATTTAACTCCAAAATCCCAACAGGTTTGGGAATTCAGCAGTTCAACATAACCTATATTCCTTGTTCTGTTATTATCTTTGCACACTAACTATCCTGGCAGAAACCATGGTTATTTATATAATACTAACAATATATTAACAACTTTATGTTCCACCCGTAATTGTCCTACACAGTTCTGCAAACAGAGTAAGAAAATTTCTCCACCTCAGAGACTTCACGTACTAGATATGACAATCTAGTTGGTGGATGAGTCAATTATCTCTCAATCTCTTTCCTTTAATATCTAATTTGTAACATGAATGAAAAATTTCTATACTGAAAAAGCAAAGACAAATGTAGAGACTCAAATTCAAGTGCATAATTCTGAGTACTTGTGCAAGTTATTTTCACTAAATTATTCCCTCTTAAATAGGAATGCATATGGCGATTGAAAACCACTTTGGTCAAAGTACCAGCAGAAATGGATCTATCTGTGAAATTGAGAACTGTGAACACGCAAGCCAAAGAAAGCACCTTATGCATGGAGAAATGAAAACCACGTCTGACACAAACACAACATATCTCTAACATTATCCTTCATACCCCTCCCTTTCCTTCTGTTCCTTAGCCACATCCAGTGACACACCCATGCTTAGGATGCAGATTGTACACTCTTTGGGGTAGATTTCTTTGCCTTCAATGAAGCTGCAACATGTGCTTTGGTGGTATGCTAAAGCAGTAATTTTACTGTGCGAAGAACTGAGAGATTGTTTACTGACAGCGAGAAAAGTCTTTTGCCATTTCATGGTGTAGTGGTATATGAGAACAGTTCATGGGATCCTGGTGCTCTGCAAGGGCACCACAGTGGAGGAATCTGGATTCAAATGCTTTATTTTCTTAATCATTAGCATCATTGCCTCTTTTCCATTCCTAGTGCTGACCCAGCCCAACCTGTGCAGCCTGACAATATCACAGCTTGGGGAGATATGGCTGTGAGGAAAGTTGTGTTGCTTTTCAAATAGTTTCTTTTAAACCACCAGAATGAGAAATACTTGCTGGTGAACATGTTTACACAGCTTTTCTCCTTTTAACATAAAAAAGGAACCACTCTGTTGCGATGGTACAAAAAAGAATGGTAAAACTGAGGACCCCGTGAATACCAGTGGTGGCCATTGTAATAACAGCATTTTGCAGTTACAGAGCCTTTCATCTAAGGATTTCAAATTCCTTACAAAGATTGATTAATTAAGGCTCTGTGAATCACCAAACCACAAGCATTTCACACCTCACTGACTTGCAACTCAGAGAAGCTCTTGACGAACATGAGCTAGGTTCCATGAGACTTGAGGGAACCTAGATCAACTCCAGTGGGTTGGCGCTGAAGTCATTTTTAAGATGTGTAAATTTAAAGGGAAGCCAGGTGAACAATCCAGAGTGCTTTGCTAAGAAGCACAGTGAGGGATCTTTGGGAAAAACCTCCTCCTAGATACTGAAACCACTGCACTCTTGAAGTTGACAAGGTGCTAGCAAAATCAGTACACTCCCATTGAGAAGAATCCTTTAGTTCTATTAAAATAACTTACTCTTATTTAATTGGTACTTATTCTACTTCAGTGTAAAGTTGAACGGCACTTCACCTCCTTTTTGCAGAACTTGTAGCTATTGTCCTTGACCCGAAGCAGTATCAGACCAAAGAGGATCTTAGTAATGGGCCAGTCTCTGTCCTGCACATTGGATGACTTACACAGCATCTGAGGCATCCCAGTAGCAGTCTCATCAGCCCATTCCTTCCCTCTGGCCCCATTGTATAACCTCTCTGGTTATGCATCTCTCTGAAAGCTATTAATTTCATTTTCAAGAACATTTACAGGACTGTAACTACAGACATTTAAAATCCTGATTAGTATTTTCTGTCTTAAGCTCTGTTGTAAAATATTCCCTGGTCATGTACAGCTTATAAAAAAGGTTTTATACATAAGAATGTAGGCGCCTATTCTTTTAGTTAAAAATAATGATTTGGTTAGTCATATTTTACAGTTGCTAATTAGTCTACAAATGCCATAACCTGTCTGAATGGTAACTGCTCAATAAAAGGTTTTGTTTTATTTAAGAGATGCTAAGTAATGCAGTGCAATACAACATATATCAGGCCAATATATTATAAAATTTAAATGGAATCTATATATTCATTTCTTACATATAATAAATATATTCACTTCTTAAATGTAATACATATATTCACTTATTTCTTTATTTCTGTTATTGTTGGCTGAGGAGATCAACTCCATTTGAAAGTAAAACCTTTCCTTGATTTTCTCCAAACTCTGAGCTTTCTCTGCTGTTTATCTGGATGTAAATTGAGCATAACTCTCTGGAAATTGTGATGTGAGAGGACCACAGGGCCTCTTGCCGATTTTAATGACAATATTGTGACCTGTTTCAATACCAAAAGAATGGTAACTATGTGAAATCTGTGTAACTTGTTTGATTAAGAGCCTTTCTGGCATGTCTTTGGCACAAGTCACATACTTTGCATACATACCTTGGAAACGTGTTTGGCTCCATGTTACTTTACTGCAGAGTTGCAGAGAAATGCAAAACATGCTTTTTCAGCCACCTCTTCAACTTCCTTTCATTTGTTAACTCACTAAATATGTTGAAAATGGTTGATGTCAGTAGCACAGAGTGGATCATAGGTTGGGCAATCTGCGCTTCTGTAGAACCTTCTCTCTCCCAGATGAACCCAGCCTACCTGACCCTCGGTAATCCTTGTAGTATCTGCCTGAGCCCAGAAGCAAGGCTCTGTCCCTCAATCCTCATCCCTTTCCCCATTAGCTGGTCAGATCAGGCTCAGAAGGTGGTCACAGCCAACTGGCTGAATCAGCCACTGTAACTATGTTTCCCCATTCTCTTCTAGTATTTTTAGTCTTGCCTTTAGTGTCCCCTTTGAATAATGCTTCAGATCTTGTTCCCCTGCCCCTTCTTTGTTTGCCTTCTTCTGCAGCAAACCTCATCCACAAAACAGGAATTGTAGATGCTAAAGCAGAAGTTCATCAGCTGAATAGAGGAATCAGATTTGATTGTCACCAGTAAATTGAGGCAATGTGTCTTCATGGACAGAGAACTGGACAAAGGGGTCAGTTTTTCACCCCTATCCACCACTGGTATACTGGCTGACTTCAGGCAAACCACCTCACCCTGCAGTGGTCTAGCTTCCCAATATGAAGACAAGAATTGCATCACCTCCTGTATAATTCACTAAAAGTTATAATGAAAGGCTGTAGATATCATTAATTATAGCAGGAACCCAAGAGGTAGGGAACTTTAAATGTCATAAAAGGCTTTAGCAAATAATGCATTAAAGATACAAGTGAATTCTCCTATATTATTCCAGAATCCACAAAAAAATATTTTTAAATTATTTTCATTCAGGAGAGTTGAGCTGTGATAATAATAAAACATACCAAAGTAATAAATTACTGTGCAAGTCACATATAAGCTATTTTCAAGATACTAAGAAGTACAAAAGCAATAGGAGAAGAAAAGAAAGATGCAGCAACAGAACGAAGAAGAAAAAGCCCCACAAAAACTACCTCTTCTGTTCAACACCCTATATCCATTCCGCCTTTTCACTTACGCATTTCCTTCACTTGAAGACACTACAGAATATATGCCAATAACCTGTGTCACACAAAGCCTGTTGATGTCCTGAGTGAAGCCTTTTTGAAATCAGATGGACTTGGAAAGGAAACCTTAACTCTGTAGAAGAGCAGAAATAATTCAAGTTTATTTTCATACAGGACCAGAAGCCCAAATTAGCATTAATGCAGAAAACTACCATCAATAATTACAGTTTGATATGAAGGTGATTCCTTTCCTCGTAGAATGGAGACCACAGATAAGATATATGTTGTCAGATATTTTTAAGTAAAGAAAAGGCTTTAGGTGATAGATGAGTGAGGAAGAGTTCACTTTCAACAAAGATGTAGTGGCTTCTTTTCATGCTAGGTGGAGCAATACCATCTTGTCAGGATTTCCAAGGCTTTTCTCCTGGGAAGGAGTTTGGGTTTAAAACCAAAATGAAAGATACATGCATTGCTTGACTAGCCAATTAATTATCAAAGCAACATACCCTACTTCCACCAACATGCCCACAGATGGCGACCATAACCATGAGGCAGTGCTGTCTCAGACAAGCAGGGTCTGAACAAAGAGTTGCCTTGACATGTAGGAGGGAGATCCCACAAACAGCCTTCCAGTCCTGAAGAGTCAGTTCTTAGACATGTATGCCATAAAGGGCAATGCCACTCCAGACTGTATTCTGCCACCAGATTTGTCATGTCTGATGCTAGCAGTTTGGCCAGCTCTCAATCTAGTTGTAAGCTTAGTGTCACTGACTTCAGAGAAGCCTACTTTCTTTTGCAGTTCTATTTGATCTCTGCATTTAGGATCCCTCATTAAAGTCAGTGTCTTACAGATGAAGAAATGTGGATGATGTCTTACACTTACCTCTGCCATGTGGAAAGACAGCCACCTGCATTTACCAAATGGACCAAATTCTTCACCCATGAATCTTTAAGGCGTTATGCTAAGGGCTGCTTTGCTCTTGCTCAATTTGGTCAAATTCTGATTCATGGGAAGGAATGCTATTCACATTGCTGTGAACTACTCAAGTCTTCAGCGTCTGTGGGAGGCTATTTCAAAGGGAAGGCTGTTCCGGTTCTAAGATATCCTCGGTCCTGTTTTCCTACTGGTATTATTCCTACTGGCAGTGCCTTACAGGACCACTTTGGAACATGGCACATGAGGCATTGCCAGTGTCTGTGGTGGATGGAAAAGCTGTAAAACAAAAGCATTTTCTCCTGTACACTTACATTCCTAAATCTCAGTGTAAACCAGGAATCAAATTTCCTTTGTTTAAAACTATCTCCTTTGTCCTATTTATTGTTTGCATACACTGCCACAGTTCAGATTGTCTTTAATAGGAATTTTATCTTTAAACAGGCTGTAGAAAAATGTCCAATATTCTAAATGTCTCTTAAGACAGCAGGCCATTCTGTGAACCATAAAATTCTCAAAAGCAGCCCTACCCAGTAGACCTAATAAATTTCCAACGAGGTTGCAAATAATCTTCGCACCATGAATTCAAAATGTTTGTGAACCCCAGCTATCATCTGCTTATCCCCAGCTGACACCAGTAAAGTTGGCTGTTCCAGCATTAAATCCTAAAATTATTCAGAGCCTTTAAAACATCAGAATTTGTTTTGACAAGAGCTCCTTTCCAGCTCAGTAACAGGTCCCTCAAACTCGATGAGAAGAAGTTGCACTTTAATCATTCACACCACTGTGAGCAGCATCAGTAAACATGGAGGAAACATGGTATCTTGCATTATTAAGGCAGAAGACAATGGGATTTTTGATCATAGTAAGAAAATCGTGCATGTGTAAATGATTACTTTGTCTATATTTCTTCTCTAGGCAATAGCTGATGCAGAGACAATCAGATATATCAAAAAGATACAAGGCAGATATTCAGTTTAATTAAAATAAATATTCCCAAAAAGGTATCAAAAGCCAAGCAAGGTCTCCATTCAGACAGATAACTGTATTCCTTTGTTAATAAGGTCCATGATTTAGGGCTTCAGAAAAGGGAATTACCTTCTTATCATAGAATAATTTTTCTCTACTTACTGCTATCAACTATGAGATATAAAACCAGAAACTCTCAAAGGTGACAGAATTCAGAGTTTTTGAAATGAGGTATTTTGGGTGTTTGCTGAAAACAAGCCTTATTAAAAATACTCAATGAGCAGTAGCTGTAATGGTTTAAAGAAGACATTTCCAACACTGTTTCACTGAGTACAGTTGTCCCCAGTTTTCAGCCCTTGGAGCTGTTGTGCAGGCAGGGTCTCCCAGCTGGTCCCACCACCTCCTTGGTCCCCAGACCAGGCCCCAGAATGGGAGCATTGTGTTGAAGTTGCTCACATAGATGAGAATTTATTTATATAAATAAATGATAAGGAGACACCCTCTGCAGCTGTGAAATGAACAGAAATATCTTCGCGGAGAGTAGTGATAACTTAGTACTATTAAATACAGCCACTGGAAATAGCTATGAATGAATATTTCACCTGCACAGATGCCATTTTCCTAAAGAGAAAAATGCAGTAAGAAAACAATTCTGTGGGATCAAATCCATGGCTGGTACAAGTCAAGATACTCCCTGGACCACAAATGGAGTTTACATGCAATTTACACCAGATGGGAGCCTGACTTTACAAAGCAATGGCTGGAGGCTAAATGATATTCTTGCAAGTTGCAAAGCCTTGGATTATGAAATCTCTCTCAATATATTTCCATTTCAACTCCTTCCAGTATCATTTGCTCACAGCAGTTTGAATGCAGAAGAAACATCTATTTCATTATCTCAAATGGCTTATAAATGCTTTTTAAAAATTCCATTATTTGCACAATGTAAGGACCTCAATGCACCCTAACAACTGTTTGACCTGAATATATTAAAAATATTGTAATGTTTTGTTACATATCCCAAGGTAAAAAAAAAAAAAAAGAAAAAAAGGAAAAAATCAGGCTATGGCTTATTAGTTTTCCCTTCCCTGCTTCTTATAAAGGTTTATTTGACAGAGCATAAGATAGTGGTAAAATCCTAAGGTAAAGGTTAAACTCTGTTTTATTATGTTTACAGGATTTAAAGGGTAAATCAGGAAGTGCTTATTTAACATCAAGTGAAAGTGGTGGATTAGTAACCAGACCGAGACTTAAAAGCATCCTTAATCCTTAAAATCTCTGAGGGTGAAAGGTCACTCTTTAACACCAGGTTGTGTAAAGAATGAAGCAGACAGAAGCTTCTGTTTCATCATTGCCCAGTTAATCCACTGAGGAAATGAGCAGCATTGGTTTTTGCTAGGTAAACTCCTCCTAAAACCAAGGAAACAGAGGAAAGCCTGAACAGGAAATAATTAAAGTAGGTTTATTCCATGAACACAGCAGAGCTGCACAGGAGATATTTTAAACTGTTTTAAAATGATACTGCTGATATTAATCGTCTATCTTGATTACATTTTCATTGCTCCTTATTTTCATTATTTTTTAATGATTAAATTAATGATCAGCATTTTATTTGGAAAGAGATGCAGAACAAGACAAACATTTTCAGAGGCACAATGGGTCACTTCCAATAGCCACAGTTTTATGTTCTGTACCTTTTGGTATCTTCTGGATTAGACAGCACAAATGGGGCTCATAAATACCTTATCTCCTTTTAAATTACGAGTTCTGGAAGAATAAATAAATGCAGCTCTTTTATTGTGTTACCACAGTGATGTGTGTCAAAGAAATAGGTGCAGGGGAATATAGTTTGCAACATTTCTTCTCTTTAATCTGTACCAAGTGGTAGGATGCAAGCATTCACTAGCTGCTTCAGCTAAGATTAAAATGGGTTTTGAAGTTCCCAGTAGCTGGGATGAGACATAGCTCAACAAAGATTTTCTTTGCAAATGCAATATAAAATATAGTATGCTATAGAAAATGTTCAGAGGCCACTAGTTAGTAAATATACCCACTTCTTGTATAGACAAATTTTAACTTTTTTTTTGGATCTATCAATATGAAAAGACAAAGCTCTCGTATATTTCTGCTACTAGGGAAAAGAATATTTTCAATACTAGCAACCTTTCAATATTTATATTGAGCTTGCCTTTATTAAGTCACTGGTGAAAAATAAGAGGATTCACCAAAGCTGTAGTTTCATCATATAAAACAGCACAGACATTTATCTTACAAAATTGCAGAAGTGTAGCTCCATGTAGACGGATGGAGCTGAGCTGCATTTGGCATTAGGATCTGATTTTCTTGCCTAAGGTGTTTATGACGCATATAGTTGCTAATAGCTTATGCAGTTCATTTTTTACAGAATCTGTGGTTTAAGCATAATGCTTAGTACTTCTGAAATATTACTTTTCTTTTTTAAAAATTGCAGAATTTTTAACATGAATTATGAAAAGTGCTTAGTTGCACACATTTGAGATTGGCCTCAAATTTTTCACAGTATTCATCCCTACCTTTATAGCTTCTTTTTATCAAAACAGTTTCTTTATTAAGTAAAAATAAAAGCAATAAGATAACCTTTTGTAAATTAAAATTGATGTTTGGGTTATTTGAGGCTACTTTCCAACAGATACACATGCTCAATGCACCATCAGAGAGCTGAAACAGCTCTTCTGTTATCAGAGGGACCAAATATGTAAGAAAATATTCTTTAATGCAAATAAAGGGCTCAAAATAGCATTTATTCTATCTCCCTGGATATTTTTAGCTTGATTTCCCAAAGAAGAGAGGTTTATGTGATGAAATCATCTATCTACCTTTACTCCTTCTTGTAATTTTCAAGCCAATGGCCACTTCTGGATTTGACAAATGCACATTAACCCCAATCTTCCTAATCAGGTGCCAGCAAATTTCATCAGCATAAATACCTCTGTAGAAGGCAGAGATGCTTAAATCTCCAAACTCATGGAAAAGTTGAATCAAGTTCTTTTGAGAGTTCACAGTAGGGAGAAACCTCTGAAATGCCTGAACTGTGAGAAAAAATTCAACACAGAGCTGGCCACCATAAAGTCACGGGAAAGCACAATTCATTAGTTCTGAAGCTCATAAAACTGTTTTGTTTGCTGAGATACTATGACTTCTCGGCCCATCAACACACATATTCAGTAGTAGTAGTACACAGTGCAGAGCCACAAAACAAAATGATAGCTAAAACACACTTATTACAGGCATCAAAAAAAGTTAACTATTTCTAGGTGTCTGTTAGTTTTCTAGGTGAGGGATAATAGGTAGTTTCAGAGACTCTGTTTCAAAGCTGTATTTGTAGAAAACTATTTATATACTGTGAGATATTTCATTAAAAAAGTGATTTGGGGAAATGGAAAGAATATTATTCATTCTTCTGAATAAAACAGATTGTGGAAACAACCAGAGTAATTTCAGGGCAGCTTTTTCTGGCAGAATTACCATCATGTACTATCTGACATCCATAAAAATCTTTGTAATTGTTTAGAATAAATCCTAGTACTCCTGAGTGCTGAAGTCTGATCTTCAAAATGTCACTATTGTGAAAGTTAGAAAAGAATGAGCAAACTAACAAATGGGGCTTGAAGCCACAGCTTTCATGGCCTGGATTCTTACATAGACCACAAGGTAGTAATGCCTCCCAATTACAGAGTTTAAATCACAAAACTATCCTCTTGCTTGATCCTACCTACTTCAGCACATTTAACATGAATGGGAAATGAAGTATAAGACCACTATTTTCAGAAATATTTGGTTCGTAGTCAGTAAACTTTGAGGCAAACAACTTGAATCCCTTTGACCTGATTCTTCTTTGTTAAAAGAAATAAAAAATAAGTCAGTCAAGCTGCGCAATGAATTACATCAGAGCCCAGCAGACAAATAAGTAATTCTGCAGAGTCTCCATGCTTTAACAAGCTGTGAATCAAGAAGCACCCAGTACCACCTCCATACTAGAACCAGGCATGTAAAAACTTACTTGTCTTATGTTTATAAATTATTCAAAACCAAGTTGTGAGAAAAAGAACTCTACACATATTCATCAAAGGAGTTTAGTTTCAGCTGTGGCTTCCTCATTTCTCTTTAATTTGCCCTAATACTAAGACAAGCAGATCTGGCACTTGTTAGTAATGTAATGTAGCAAAAGCAGGCAACACTGTTTCCCAAATAGCAAATTCCACATATCATTAATAGTGAAGTGAATTTCAGTATTAGTTCATGCTTAGCATTGTTTGCTGTTTATATGTTCGAGAAGAAAATAAGTCTAAATTTTCAATAAAAAGTGTTATGTGATTTTCTAGTAATAATTGTTCTTTTATTCATAACTAATAGTTCAGAAGACAACCAAAGCATATACTTAGAAATGATTCTGTTATTTTTATGTGATTTGTTGCAGTATTTATGCAATTCAAACAATAATTCTCCATTTAAAAAAAATAATGATCAATGTGAATCAAGAAACCAATATATTGTTTTACTGGTTTACACTAATTAAGAATAGAGAAGATCATGAAAGATCACACCCCAGAATATTTCTATATTGAAATTCAGAAATGTTATAGTCCAAAACTAGCCTATAGTTCAGAAACAATGTAAATAGAACTTTGGGATTCCGAAAGATAGCAAAAATCTCAGAAAAGTTAGGAAAGTGGTAAGGGTTATTCACTCAAACAATCCTCATACTGATATATTGTCTGACTTCTGCACTACTATTTACATGAGCAAAAGCTAATTCTTGGAATTCAGAATTGGAAGGATGAAAATATAGTTCACATGTCAAATACTTTGTCAAAAAATATAAATGCAGTCCCTAGAAAAAATGTTATTGTCACACTTCAAAAAAACCCAAACAAAATTAAAAGTAATTGGAAACCAAATACAAATGACCACCATCTTAGTTATCCACAGTTAACCAAGAAAAATGTGCTGCCTCTCATCCTCTGTTTTTGAAGAGGCAGAGAGAAGCTAAATCTAAAGCCAAGTATTGTTACAACAGAATTAATTTATTCCCAAATACTTTTTCGAAAAGTAATAACACCATTCGAAGCAATGAACTTTGGAACCGTGCATGCATACATGCTCTTAGTGCACTCAACAGTACATATTTGAGCACCCAAATTCGTCTCAGACTGAGGGTCACACTACAGTTACCTATGCCAACCTCCTACTTCTTCCCTTTAAGCCACATGGAGCCCTATTAAAATTTATGGAGCTCCATATGGGTGTACATGTCTGCCTAGGTAAATCACTGGCAAGATTAGAGCTATAATTATCATTATTAGGAGTGTCTAGTATGTTTTATATGCTAGCAAAATCCACCAAGTATACTGACAGTAATGTGGGGACTTTGCAATGCAATACGTAGTTAGTCTGAAGGTCTCTTCAAAGTCTGGTCCTTCATGTCTTTCTCAGACAGCACTCCCCCTGATTTCTTCAGTATCTCTGAAGCTCAGATATCTCTGTTTGATACAACTCTAGATGCAAATAATGAAAACTGGTCTTTTTTTCATGACTGCCTCTAGGCATATAGGAGTGGAGGGACCAAAAATAATAATTTGCTAATACAAGAAAATGGTTACAGAAGAAAAGCACCCTATTATTTATTTCAATAGAATTGTTGGAAAAATAAATCTTTATGTCCCTTATCAAAAGAATCTCCTATGCTACTCAAAGTCTTTAATTTTGGTTGCCTTAATGTATTTTTCATGTAAGTCATAAAGGACAATTTTTATGTTTATTATGGCTTACAGACAAAATTATATCCAAAAAGCTTTATAGTTACTAAAGTATGACATCCTTTACTCCACCACACCCTAATAGTGAGAACAATAATTTACTCATAAAGATTGATAGCTGGCATTTGTCTTGAAGTTGTCCAATGATTGCATGAGAATTAAAATAAAATTATCTTCTCACCAAAGGATTTAGTTATACCCGGGGGCCAGGGCTGAGGTGGAGTTACGATGAATCATGCATTGGGAGGATCTCTAGCTTTCAATGAAATTAGTAACTTCCTTGCAAATTAATTTAATTACACCTAACAAAAATCTCTGTTCACAAAACATGCACCTTTGGAGGTCTAAAAATAGAAGATGCACTATTCAAGTCAACAGAAATTTCTGTATTTTCCTCTTT
>NW_009930576.1:60067-66028 GCF_000696875.1 Nestor notabilis
TTGCACACTGTCTTGTATGGATGGAGTAGGAAGTGTTTCTAAAAGAGGTGACACAGAAATTGTTCCATGACTTCTAAACTGTAAGCTAGCTTCTCAGCATGCATAAATTTATACAGTACCTTTAGCTTGAATAGAGTTACACTGAGTCACACTAACATGGGACCTAACCAAAAGTCTAGGCTTCTCCTAATAAAAAGATTGAATTAGAAACTTTGAAACAATTTGGCTTCAAGCAATATTTCTTACAGGTAAGATTTATGAGAACAATAACAACTACTGGAAATTTTAATTCAAAAATTCATTAGCAGTCTACATGGTCTTTTTCTTCTGTTTCCACAAAGAGCATAAAAGCCTAGTCTGATTAAATGAAATAAAGGATCTTCCCAATTCCTGAACTCTCCAGCAAGTCTTGGCATTGTCTGCAGAGGAGGTTTTGAGCTCAAAAACTTCAGGGGCTGCTTCTGCTTTAAACCAAGTGCTTGATGCTCTCAGGATAACCTTCCCTTTGGTGAACTTCATCTCCAAGGTGACAGATGTTGCCCTGTTTCACAGCATGCAGGTTATAGCTGCTATGGCAGTGCCAGCAGGTTCTTCCCTGTTGATACTTCTCACTTGGGGGTAGGGAGGATGCTTCCGTTCCTCTGACACTTACATTGAAACCTTCATCAGCAATAGAAATCTCTTAATGGGGACATTCTCTGAAGCTTGTTTGTCATGGGCAGATTTGCTCTTAACATTAGCCAAATCTCACCTGGCTAGCACCTTTCATTATATCAAACCTGGCGTTATGGCAAAAGACTAAGTTCAGTGCTAAATAATGAGTTATAAAAATTCAATACCAAAAGATAGATCATTTATTTTCCCACATCTGATTCAGGTTAAAATACTTAAGGAACTCTGGCGAGTTTTCTTCAGTCTGGACAGACAAACTTACAGATGGATCAACTACAGAAGTATATGCACACACTGTTGAGCACATTGTGCTAACAAAAATACAACTTTTCTGAAAAAGGCACTGTTCTTATGCTGTAATGCATTGGTAATTATCTAGAAAGTATTCAGAAGGACCTGTTCCAAAAGGATGGCTTATCTGTTACTTAAACTGAAGGAGTCTTTCCTTTAGGCAACACAGACTTCATGACACACAAATGAACAGCTCTAGCTATGTCCAATAGTTTATCACCATTACTGGAGACTTTGCGGCATTTTCACTTCCTTTAAACTAGAGGAGGCTTTCATTTATAATACCCAGAGGAAAACAATCTTAGTTTTGTAAAGGCAGCCTAGCAGTTTTGTGCTAATCATTGACGGATAAGCTCTTTTTCCTTATTCCCTGGATGGGATGTCACAACATGCAGAGATGTTGTGGAGGAAAGCTTGGAAGGGGCAGTGTAGAGTCACTCTGTGAACACAAGGCTGAATCGCGAGATATAACTGCAAAACCTCAGGAAATCCTTGTCTTGTTCAAGGGCCAACTTTGCCTTATAAGTAAAACATCCCCTTCACTCTATTACAAAGCTCCCAAGATATGAAGCACTGGCAGTACACAGAGGTGGCACCTAGCTAATTTAACATCATTGAACTATGAAAGAATTTGATTTATAGCAATGACTAATCCAATAAAATGGTAAAGCAAGTCAATACTCAGGCTCAGAGACTTCTCCAGGTTTTTTTACCCCCTTTTACTTTGATGATGCAGTCAACATAAAGCATTCCAGACATGTCATGCTCAATGGAAACTATAGAACAACAAAGCTTCACATGTGTCCTCGCAGAGATCAGGTCATTCTTCATTAGAAGTGCACAAACCTATTTATACGATCATCTTTTTTTTAATGGTAACAATGAAAGGAAAGGGGAAAAAAAACAAACTAAACAACAAAAACCCTAACCTCCTGATCACAGCATGTATGAAAACAGTTCCTAGCAAGAAGGATATTTTTACATGAAAGTGGTAAATTTTCAGGTGGAGTAAAAAAATCCCCAAAGCTCGAGAGTTCAAATCCTTGTAAATTGACATTGCTATGCTGATTTATGCCCACTGAGAGCTGTCCCTTCATAATTTGTTCCAGGTTGGAATTTTGCTATGGAGAAATATGCACATTCTTGTAAAGCCAAAGAAAAATACACCCATCTAAAAGGATAGTTTCCATGTAGTTCTATTTTTGATCACTTTAGATATTTTAGGCTATGTCTTGCAATCATCCTATTTACGGGATCAAAAAGAAGTAACCCAGATATGGGAATAAAGTTAGTAAAGTCATTGGTCCAGACAGGACTCAGGCTGCTAAGTACATGATGATTGATATTGGACACATTTCTTTCTTGGCAGGGAGTTTTGGCTTTCAGCTACACTGTGCTGACATCAGGTACATTAAAAGTGAACCCAAATATCTGCTGAAATTCACAGAGATGTTGAAACATTTTCAACTCTGAAGCCAAAGATGTGTCAGCTGAGAAAGCTGAAGTCTACCTTCGACTTCTTTCATTCTAATTTGGGGAAAAAAAGCTCAGCAAACTTGTCAAGTCTAAGCAAGCTCTTTTACAACCCACTTCTCTATTTTCTTGTGGCAGGAGTGCACCAGCAACAATCTTCATAAAAGCAATAGAAAGGTCAGCTGTTGCACACGTTTTCCAGCCCTGGATACAGTCATAATGCACAAAAGCGGGTTCAGAACCCTAATCTATATTTCACTTTCTATATCAGACAAAGACGACAAGTTTTAGGCCAATCTTTTGCTGAGGCAAGTGACTTCCAGAGAGTGAGCCTACGTGCTCAAGAGATGCTTCAAGAAGCAGCATACTTACTATCTTTAGACAATCTCTACTCTCTTGCAGGGATCTAACTTCCTATCTCACATCTGTTAATATATTTTCTGCTTTCAAGTCCCCCTCCTTATGCCACTGTATTCAAGTGCTCATCAGACCCCATTAATGGCCCAGTGTATTGTGAGCAGCAGAGAAAACATGGTAAATACCTGGAAGCTTTCAGACTAAGCAACTGCAAGTCTTGATGTGTGTGCTGCTTAACCAAAAACTGCATTCAAGTTGTAACTGGTAGCTCAGTTTAGTATCTGTGGTAACACAGATTGCTCAGTTTAATTATTTTGCTCCTTGTGTGCAGGTTGCATGTGGGAGTTGTGTTGTCTTCCGTTACTTTAAATACTATGAAGGTTTCAACAACTTGCTATTTCTTTAAAAGCTTTGAAGAATTAACCTATAAGACCTAACAAAATAATTCTTTTATCCTTAGTGGACAGTTTCATATACTCTGGAACGATGATAAAGCAAACTGCTTTCCCCAGACAATGTCTTTTGGGAGTAGCACAGCATCGGTATGGTTTCCATGTAGGTACTTTTTATTTTTATTATTGATTTTCTGTAACTTAATTAATCAGTTATATGTTTATTGGCTTCACCAGGTGTCTTGCATTTCAAAGTTACAATGAATCGTTTGTTCAGTAAATTCTTTTTTTTTTTTTTGACCACACCATGGTTTATATTTTAAATAGTTATTAAAGCAGATTGAAAATACAGTTACAAAACAAATTATAAATGATGAACATGCTGATTCAATTACATTTTCAGATTAAAAAAAAATTTTGAGGAGAACCATATTACAAACTTTTTTTTTCCCTCTGTATGAATGGGGTTTCTTTCAAAGCTCACAGGCAGACACAGACACTAATTGTGGCATTGCAGCCATGACTGGTAACTCCTGGTGGATATTCATTAAGCTTTCTCAGGGGCAAGAGCCAGTTCTGCTGCAAGAGCTCACCAACGCTTCCTGAAAACAAGCAGAAAGCTGAAAATAGGAAGTATTTTGTGTAGCAACAGCAAGAGAATAGTATTGTTCACATACTTTCGTCTCTTCTTTTAGAAATCATCAAAAAATTTTGTTGCTTTTCTGAAGACCAACCAATTTACACCAGGAAAAGAAACAAATATTGGCCTTATTATCAGAGAATAGAAAGATACCTGCATGTATCAGTTGACTTCTTTGACTAATGGAAACGTTTCAAGCCATATAAAGAATACAGTGCGTATGAATTAAGACATGTCCTAAGAACAATGAGGCAAGAGGCACTGAAAGATAAGACATTGTTTAATGGGTTGTGTAATCTGATATTTCATGTCATATGATCTAGAATCTAGTATGAGAAAGCAGAACAAAACAAATATTATATGTAATTTCTAATAATGACACAGTGAATATCTAAAAGTAACTTTCAAGGAAGGAGGTCTCAGGAGCGGGACTTTACTACTGACTCTGGGCTGCGTTTGCAGCCCAGAAAGCCAGCCGTATCCTGGGCTGTATCAAAAGAAGCATGACCAGCGGGTCAAAGGAGGTGATCCTGCCCCTCTACTCTGCTCTCGTGAGACGTCACTTGGAGTATTGTGGCCAGTTCTGGTGTCCTCAACATAAAAAGGACATGGAGCTGTTGGAGCAAGTCCAGAGGAGGGCCACGAGGATGATAAGAGAGCTGGAGCCCCTCCCGTATGAAGACAGGCTGCGAAAGTTGGGGCTGTTCCGCCTGGCGAAGAGAAGGCTGCGTGGAGACCTCACAGCAGCCTTCCAATATCTGAAGGGGGCCTATAAGGATGCTGGTGAGGGACTCTTCATTAGGGACTCTAGTGGTAGGACAAGGGGTAATGGCTTTAAACTTGAACAGGGGAACTTTAAGTTAGATATAAGGAAGAAGTTCTTTACAGTGAGGGTGGTGAGGCACTGGAATAGGTTGCCCAAGGAAGTTGTGAATGCTCCAACCCTGGAGGTGTTCAAGGCCAGGCTGGACAGAGCCTTGGGCAACATAGTTTAGTGTGTGGTGACCCTGTTCGTGGCAGACGGGTTGGAACTAGATGATCTTACGGTCTTTTCCAACCCGAACTGTTCTATGATTCTGATTCTATGACTCTGAGCTGAATCCCTAAGGGAAATCTTTTCCAGCAGCAATGAATTTCTGAATTTTCAGACACAGAATAGAAAGAACAGATTGCTGGAAACTCATAAGTCCAATTTGCTGAGAGTGATGAGGGTTCCCAAACCCAACAGTTTAGAACATCTGAAGACTTATCTGGTAGGAGATCTAGTTTGCATACATAATTCAACAACAATTAGTCTAAATGGGCTTTGGATATTTGCACAACTCAGACCCTATTCAGAACAGACATCAGTCAGGCACACTTACGTCTCATCTGAACCAACAGGCCACTAATTGTGTTGTAGTGGGAATGAGGGGCAAATAAATACCTTGTGAGCAAAAAATACCTTTTGTGACTTTAGAAGTTTTCTGCAGAAAAGTTCTAACAAACTAGCATTTCCCAGCAAAAGACAAGGAAACCTCCCACCTACCCCCCAGTCCATTCATTTCATACGAAAATGTTACCAAGGGAACATCGAATAAATGCTAATGCTTTGCCTCAGGTTTTGATCAACTCATAGTTGGACACAAAGATGACAATTTGCCCTAGCAAGTCAAATATTTCTGGAGTTCTCATCCTGCACACCTGGCAGTCCCAAACACAAGCAGACTTTCAGAGTTGATTTCATCACATGATCATTTTTTGTGTTAATATCTCATCCCTTTCCCCTTCTATTTTATGACCAGCATTTAAGTTATATCCTTTCAGAACAGAAAATGGAGAATGCTTTGTGTTTGTTGTCCTTCTGTAGAACAAATACCAATAATATTGATCTGAGTTAGATTTGTCTGTTACCTACTTATAAGTTACACGGCTCTTAGTTCTGATATACAACAAGGTTGTCCCTTAAAATAAAACAAGGTAATAAAAAACATAATTAACAGAAGACAAGCCCCAAGATACTAGGTCTCTTATAGCCAACAACTGAGCCTTATTACCCCTCCTCATCACTGGTCTTTTTGTCCATACCAGAAGGTTAGGAATTGTATAAAACCAAATTTATAGCTAGTTAAGATGTTTTAATGAAGAAACAAATTG